>NC_134421.1:73973154-74138854 GCF_030867145.1 Opisthocomus hoazin
TTATGGGGTGAGCGGGGGGGCTGTGGGGTGAGTGGGGGGGCTATGGGGTGAGCGGGGGGGCTGCAGGGTGAGTGGGGGGGCTGCGGCGTGAGCAGAGGGGCTATGGGGTGAGCGGGGCGGCTGTGGGGTGAGTGGGGGGGCTGCAGGTGAGGGGGGGGGCTGCAGGGCCATGCAATGGAGGGGTTGTGGGGTGAGTGGGGGGCTGTGGGGTGAGTGGGGGGGCTGCAAGGTGAGTGGGGGGGCTGCGGGGTGAGTGGGGGGGCTGCAGAGCGGCGGAGGGCTGTAGGGTGCCCAGTCACATGCAGCGGGAGCAGCGGGGGGGGGGGGCTGCAGCGTGCTGGGGGGGTGCAGCGTGCTGGGGGGGCTGCACAATGAGCAGGGGGTTGCAGTGTGCTGGGGGGGGCTGCAGCGTGCTGGGGGGGGTGCAGCGTGCTGGGGGGGCTGCAGAGTGCTGGGGGGTTGCAGCGTGCTTGGGGGGCTGCAGTGTGCTGGGGGGGTGCAGCGTGCTGGGGGGGGCTGCAGAGTGCTGGGGGGGGTTGCAGCGTGCTTGGGGGGCTGCAGCGTGCTGGGGGGGTGCAGCGTGCTGGGGGGGCTGCACAGTGAGCAGGGGGGGTTGCAGTGTGCTGGGGGGTTCCCTGGAACTTCTCTGCCTGGATCTCCTGGGGGGGGCTGGCAGTGAAAGGGGGGGCTGGCAGTGCAGGGGGGGGCTGGCAGTGCTGGGGGGGCTGGCAGTGTGTGGGGGGGCTGGCAGAGCAGGGGGGGCTGGCTGTGAAAGGGGGGGGCTGGCAGAGCAAGGGGGGGCTGGCAGTGCAGGCAGGGGCCTGGGGCTGCGGGCAGGGGTCCGGGGCTGCAGGGGGGGGGTCGGGCAGGGGACAGACGGCCGCACGGACAGACACGGGGTGGCGGGGGGGGGTTTATTTGCAGGCAGCCCCCCCACCCTGAGCGCCTTCGTCACCGGCTGCGCAGAGCCGTGCCATAACCAGCGATGCCAAGCACGGGGACCCCCCCCCCCCCCAAAAACACCCAGGCTGGGGGGCTGGCAGGGCTGGGGGTGCCCCACGGCGGGTCCCCCATCCCGGGGGGGCGTTGAAGGATTGGGGGGGGGGGCCCACAACTCAGCACCCCGTGATTAAAACCGATAAGCTCGTTACGGATAATTTCTATGGCAACCTCGCCGGCGGGCACGTGCCAGCGGGCGCCGGGGACCCTGCCGGGACCCCAAAACCGGACGGGGGGGCGACCCACGGAGCAGCGGCCGGGGGTCCCCATCCGGCACCCCGGACCCCCAGGGTGGGCGCAGGGGTGCTGGGGGTGGTGGTAGGGGACGGCACCCCGGTGGGAAGGTCAGCGGAGGCTCCCGCCATCGCCGCGAGCAGGGCACCCAACCCCTTACCCCGGCACGGGGTGGGGGGTCCGCGGTGGCACCCCGGGGGTCCCCCCCCTCGCCCCGGTGTCACCGGCGGGGTGCCGTGCCCACGGCCGCGCCGGGCAGCAGTGGGCTCGCGGCACGCAGCCCGACGGTGGGGCTCCCGTTAATTATTCTTCTCGCTGCAGATATTTTCGGCGCTGCAGATGGCTTTTTCTCTGTTTTTTTTTTTTATTTTAATTTATTTTCTCATTTTTTTTGCGGCTCGGCAGGCACCGTGCTGTAACGCACCCCGGGCACCGGGCGCTGCCCGGCGAGGGGGGTTGGGTGCTCCGGGAGGAGCCCCTGCCGGGACCCCCAGTGGCTGCCGGTGCCGGCACCGTGCCCGGATCAGCCACCCCGGGGACCCCAGGACCCTGCGGGACCCCCAGTGCCGGCACCGTGCCCGGATCGGCCGAGCACCCCGGGGACCCCAGGACCCCACCGGGACCCCCACGCCGGCACCGTGCCCGGGTCGGCCGAACACCCCAGAGACCCCAGGACTCTGCTGGGACCCCCAGTGCCGGCACCGTGCCTGGATCGGCCGAGCACCCCCGGGGACCCCAGGACCCTGCCGGGACCCGCAGTGCCGGCACCGTGCCCGGAGCGGCTGAGCACCCCGGGGACCCCAGGACTCTGCCGGGGACCCCCAGTGCCGGCACCGTGCCCGGATCGGCCGAGCACCCCGGGGACCCCAGGGACCCTGCCGGGACCCCCCAGTGACGGCACCGTGCCGGATCGGCCGAGCACCCCGGGGACCCCAGGACTCTGCCGGGACCCCCAGTGCCGGCACCGTGCCCGGATCGGCCGAGCACCCCGGGGACCCCAGGACTCTGCCGGGACCCCCAGTGCCGGCACCGTGCCCGGAGCGGCCGAGCACCCCGGGGACCCCAGGACTCTGCCGGGACCCCCAGTGCCGGCACCGTGCCCGGAGCGGCCGAGCACCCCGGGGACCCCAGGACCCTGCCCAAGACCCCCAGTGCCGACACCGTGCCCGGATCAGCCGAGCACCCCGGGGACCCCCAGGACCCCACCCGGGACCCCCACGCCGGCACCGTGCCCGGATCGGCCGAGCACCTCGGGGACCCCAGGGCCCTGCCGGGACCCCCAGTGCCGGCACGGTGCCCGAATCGGCCCGAGCACCCCGGGGACCCCCAGGACCCTGCCGGGACCCCCCAGTGCCGGCACCGTGCCCGGATCGGCCGAGCACCCCGGGGACCCAGGACCCTGCCGGGACCCCCAGTGCCGGCACCGTGCCCGGATCGGCCGAGCACCCCAGGAACCCCAGGGCCCTGCCGGGACCCCCACGCCGGCACCGTGCCCGAATCGGCCCGAGCACCTCGGGGACCCCAGGGCCCTGTCGGGACCCCCAGTGCCGGCACCGTGCCCGGATCAGCCGAGCACCCCGGGGACCCCAGGACCCTGCCAAGACCCCCAGTGCCGGCACCGCTGCCCGGAGCGGCCCGAGCACCCCCGGGGACCCCAGGGCCCTGTCGGGACCCCCAGTGCCGGCACCGTGCCCGGAGCGGCCGAGCACCCCGGGGACCCCAGGACCCTGCTGGGACCCCCACGCCGGCTCCTGATCCAGCACCGGCCACCGCCACAGCCCCCAGCCCCGTGGGGTCCCCGTGGGGGGCAGAAGGCAAGGACAAGCCTCCCCACCCCAGCACCCCCGTACCCCTCCCGGCTCCGGTGCCCGCCGCGGGAAGCCGGATTCGCCGGGGTACGGCGGTGCCCGGCAGCTCGTCGCCATCCCTGTCACCGTCCCTGCGTGACCCGGGGGACGTCGTCCCGGCACGGCAATGCCCCCCGGCTCCGGGGGTGACCGGGACCCCGTGCCCCCCAACACAGTCTCCCGGCACGGGGAGCTCAGCCATGACGAGGAGGAGGAGGATGAACAACGGCAGCCGATGGCCTGCTCCGGCACCATCCCAGCTCCACCGGGCCAGGTGGGGAAACTGAGGCACGGGCGGGCAGCGTCGCAAGCAAGGGGCTGGGGGGTGGCTGAGCACCATCCTGCCTGTCCCCTCTCCTCTCCGGCAGCGCCGGCGCCCGCCGAGCCGCCAACCCCCGCGCTGCAGACTGCGGCAAGCGCGGTATTTAAAGGCGAGGGGATTTTTATTTGCCTTCCCCCCCCCCCCCCCCCCCCTTACCCCCCCCCCCCCCCCCCCCCAAGTAATTAGGATTGCGGCTGCCGGGCTCATTTGCATAAACACTTTTGCGACTGCCGGGGCTGCTTTGCATAACGCCGAATCGGCCTTACGGGTCCCAACGTCCCAAATCGGACGGGTGACGAAGCGGTGACGAAGAGGACGGCTGGCCACGGCGGGTGGGACCCCCCCCCCCAAAACCCCCGACCTCCATCCGCGGGGTGGGGGGTGGGGGGCGCCGCGACGTCCCCGGGCAGCGTCCGCGTGGCCTCGTCACCGCGGCCACGTGGTCCTCCTGCCGCGTGGTCCGGTTCCCGGAGGTGGCGAGCGGACCCCCCCCCCCCCGTGGTAGAGCCCGGCGGGACCCCCGCGGGACTGAGGGTACCCTCAGCAAGTTTGCTGGTGACACCAAACTGGGAGGTGTGGTGGATACACCAGCAGGCTGTGCTGCCATTCAGCGTGACCTGGATAGGCTGGAGAGGTGGGCATTGAGGAACCTGATGAGGTTCAACAAGGGCAAGGGCAGGGTCCTGCCCCTGGGGAGGAACAACCCCAGGCACCAGCACAGGCTTGGGGTGGACCTGCTGGAGAGCAGCTCTGTGGAGAGGGACCTGGGTGTCCTGGTGGACGACAGGGTGACCAGGAGCCAGCAGTGTGCCCTGGCTGCCAAGAAAGCCAATGGGATCCTGGGGTGCATCAAGAAGAGTGTGGCCAGCAGGACGAGGGAGGTTCTCCTGCCCTCTGCTCTGCCCTGGTGAGGCCTCATCTGCAGTGCTGGGTCCAGTGCTGGGCTCCCCAGTTCCAGAAAGATGAGGAGCTACTGGAGAGAGTCCAGAGGAGGGCTGCGAGGATGAGGAGGGGACTGGAGCATCTCTGCTGCGAGGAGAGGCTGAGGGAGCTGGGCTTGTTCAGCCTGGAGAAGAGAAGGCTGCGAGGGGACCTTCGAAATGCCTCTAAATATCTGCAGGGTGGGTGTCAGGAGGATGGGGCCAGACTCTTTGCAGTGGTGCCCAGCGACAGGACAAGGGGCAACGGGCACAAACTGAGCAGAGGAAGCTCCAGCTGAACATGAGGAAGAACTTCTTCCCTCTGAGGGTGCCGGAGCCCTGGCCCAGGCTGCCCAGGGAGGCTGTGGAGTCTCCTTCTCTGGAGATATTCAAGACCGCCTGGACAAGGTCCTGTGCAGCCTGCTCTGGGTGACCCTGCTCAAGCAGGGGTTGGACTGGGTGACCCCCAGGGGTCCCTTCCAACCCCCTACCATTCTGTGATTCTGTGATTCTGTGACGGCTGGCACCGCGTGGACGCCAAACGGTCCCCGCCTTGGGGACCGCGTTGATGTCATTAAATCGGGCACCTCGTCAAAATTCGGCTCTGTCCCCATCGCAGGAGGTGACGGCGCTGCATGGCCACGCGTGGTCGTTCTTGGGACGCGGCGGTCACAGGGAAGGGGACCTGGGCTGGCAGCCGCTGCCGAGGGCTCGCGGGGGTTCTCCATGAGCTGCTTCTCCCGGCAGCCCTGGCAGCGCCCGAGGCAGGCAGGGACGCAGGCAGGGAGAGGGCAGGCAGGGCTGAGGGGCAGGCGGGCAGGCAGGGAGGGAGGGAAGCAGGGAGGGATGGAGGCAGGGATGCAGGCAGGCAGGGATGCAGGGAGGGATGCAGGCAGGGAGGGAGGGAGGCAGGGATGGAGGCAGGCAGGGATGCAGGCAGCAACGCAGGCAGGGATGGAGGCAGTGAGGCAGACAGGGATGCAGGCAGGCAGGGAAGCAGGCAGGCAGGGATGCAGGCAGGGATGCAGGCAGCGATGCAGGCAGGGATGGAGGCAGGGAGGGATGCAGGCAGGCAGGGATGCAGGCAGGCATGCAGGCAGGCAGGAAGACAGGGATTCAGGCAGGCAGGCAGGCAGGGATGGAGGCAGGCAGGGATGCAGGCAGGGATGCAGGCAGCGATGCAGGCAGGGATGGAGGCAGGGAGGGATGCAGGCAGGCAGGGATGCAGGCAGGCATGCAGGCAGGCAGGAAGACAGGGATTCAGGCAGGCAGGCAGGCAGGGATGGAGGCAGGGGATGCAGGCAAGCAGGCAGGCAGGGATGGAGGCAGGGAGGGATGCAGGCAGGGATGCAGGCAGGGACACAGGCAGGGAGGGATGCAGGCAGGGATGCAGGCAGGCAGCGATGCAGGCAGACATGCAGGCAGGCAGGAAGACAGGGATTCAGGCAGGCAGGCAGGCAGGGATGGAGGCAGGGATGCAGGCAGGCAGGGATGGAGGCAGGCAGGGATGGAGGCAGGGATGCAGGCAGGCAGGCAGGGATTCAGGCAGGGATGCAGGCAGGCAGGGATGCAGGCAGGGATGCAGGCAGGCAGGCAGGCAGGGAAGCTCTCTGCCCACCCCGCAGAGCAGCCCCTGTCCCCTTCCCAGCTCAGCACGGAGCCACGGCCTCCAGGGCTCCTGCAAACTGCTGACGCAGCAGCTGGAGCCTCTAATTAAAGCCGTGCTAATGAAGGGAACACGGTGGGCTCCGAGGCAGCCGGTAAGCGCACAACCCCCCCTCCTGCAGGGCTGCTCGGACCCCCCCGGTCCCGGGGGGGGGTCTGCAGAGCCGGTATCGAGGTGCTGGCAGCGGGGTCAGCAATGCCAGGGGTGATGCTGGGCGCAGCCCCACACATGGGGGGGGGGGGACGTGGGGGGCCACAAGTGTGGCAGCGAGGATTTGGTGGCAGATGGTGGGGGGAGCGGGGTGCCCGCAGGATGGGACCCCCCATCCCGGGGGGGTTCTGGTGGCTGCTGCACCCAGGCGGGATGGGTGTCCTGCCCGGGGGGGCTACGGGTGACAGGGAGGGACCCCCAGCCACGCAGCCGCCCACCCCAAGCCAGCAGCGGTCGTTAAGCGCGGTCCTAACGAAGCAGGCAGCCGGGGGGGTGTTGGCGGCTGCCGCCCCAAGTGCCCCCCCGGGTGCCATAAAGGAATAAATCCGCCATTCCGGTACCGGACGGCGCGTGACGGCGCGGGGAGGCGGCCGGACGGAGCGGGATCGTTCGCGGCGCGGAGCCATTGCCGTCCTCGGCCGGGTGCTGGGAAACCTGGGCCCAGCCGCACGCGGTGCCGGAGCTGCGCCGGCTCATCCCGGGGTCACCAAATCCCAGCGTGGTGGGGTTGGAAGGGACCCCTGGGGATCCCCCAGCCCAACCCCCTGCCCAAGCAGGGTCACCCAGAGCAGGGGGCACAGCACCGCGTCCAGGCGGGGCTGGAATATCTCCAGAGAAGGAGACTCCACAGCCCCTCTGGGCAGCCTGGGCCAGGGCTCCGTCACCCTCAGAGGGAAGAAGTTCTTCCTCGGGTTCAGCTGGAGCTTCCTCTGCTCCAGTTTGTGCCCGTTGCCCCTTGTCCTGTCGCTGGGCACCACTGCAAAGAGTCTGGCCCCAGCCTCCCTGACCCCCACCCTGGCAGATATTTAGAGGCATTTCGAAGGTCCCCTCTCAGCCTTCTCTTCTCCAGGCTGAACAAGCCCAGCTCCCTCAGCCTCTCCTCGCAGCAGAGATGCTCCAGTCCCCTCCTCATCCTCGCAGCCCTGCGCTGGACTCTCTCCAGTAGCTCCTCATCTTTCTGGAACTGGGGAGCCCAGCACTGGACCCAGCACTGCAGATGGGGCCTCCCCAGGGCAGAGCAGAGGGGCAGGAGACCCTCCCCTCGCCCTGCTGCCCACCCTCCTCGTGATGCCCCCCAGGACATCCCCACCGCTGGCACTTCAGATGGCACGGCGCGGTTCCGTGCCACCACGGCGTTCAGCTCGCCCCCTGCGGCTCCGGTCAGGCGAGCGGGGACGGAGGCGGTCGGTGCCACACCGTCACGCCATCCCCGGCTTGGGGACTCCACGGAAACACGGCAGCGGTGACCGAGTCCCGCGCCGGCCCCGGGGGTGACATCTCCTCTTTGGGGACGGGGTGCAGGCGCAGAGCCCGGTGCCAACGTCTCCCGGCCCCCGGGATGCACCGAGGAGCAAACCCCCTCCCGGGAGCTCGTCCCCTGCCAGGCGCAGGATGTCACCTCTGTCCCCATCCCCCGCTTCTCGCATTGAAACCCTGCGCTGCCTGTACTGCCTGTGCTGCCCATGCTGCCTGCACTGCCTGCACTGCCTGTGCTGCCCATGCTGCCTGTGCTACCCATGCTGCCTGCACTGCCTGTGCTGCCTGTGCTGCCCGTGCTGCCTGTGCTTCCCATGCTGCCCACACTGCCTGTGCTGCCCGCACTGCCCGCACTGCCCATGCTGCCTGTGCTACCCATGCTGCCTGCACTGCCTGCACTGCCTGTGCTGCCCATGCTGCCTGTGCTTCCCATGCTGCCCACACTGCCCACGCTGCCCATGCTGCCCACACTGCCTGTGCTGCCCGCACTGCCCGCACTGCCCATGCTGCCTGTGCTACCCATGCTGCCTGCACTGCCTGCACTGCCTGTGCTGCCCATGCTGCCTGTGCTTCCCATGCTGCCCACACTGCCCACGCTGCCCATGCTGCCCACACTGCCTGTGCTGCCCGCACTGCCCATGCTGCCTGTGCTACCCATGCTGCCTGCACTGCCTGTGCTGCCTGTGCTGCCCGTGCTGCCTGTGCTTCCCATGCTGCCCGTGCTGCCCGCACTGCCTGTGCTGCCCGCACTGCCTGTGCTGCCCATGCTGCCTGTGCTGCCCATGCTGCCTGTGCTGTCCACACTGCCCACGCTGCCCGCACTGCCTGTGCTGCCCATGCTGCCTGTGCTGCCCGCACTGCCCGTGCTGCCCATGCTGCCTGTGCTGCCCATGCTGCCCGCACTGCCTGTGCTGCCTGCACTGCCTGCACTGTCCATGCTGCCCGCACTGCCTGTGCTGCCTGCACTGCCTGCACTGTCCATGCTGCCCGCACTGCCTGTGCTGCCTGCACTGCCTGCACTGCCCATGCTGCCTGCACTGCCTGTGCTGCCTGTGATGCCTGTGCTGCCCACACTGCCTGTGCTGCCCACACTGCCCATGCTGCCCATGCTGCACGCACTGCCTGTGCTGCCCACGCTGCCCGCACTGCCCACACTGCCTGTGCTGCCCACACTGCCCATGCTGTCCATGCTGCCCGTGTTGCCTGTGCTGCCCACGCTGCCCACACTTCCCACGCTGGCCATGCTGCCCGTGCTGCCCACCCTGCCTGTACTGCACACGTTGCCCATGCTGCCCACACTGCCCACGCTGCCCATGCTGCTCACACTGCCCACACTGCTTGTGCTGCCCATGATGCTTGTGCTGCCAGTGCTGCCTGCACTGCCCACGCTGCCCGTGCTGCCCATGCTGCCCACACTGCCCATGCTACCCACGCTGCCTGCGCTGCCTGCACTGCCCACACTGCCCATGCTGCCTGCGCTGCCCACACTGCCCATACTGCCCATGCTGCCTGCACTTCCCACGCTGCCTGTGCTGCCCACACTTCCCATACTGGCCATGCTGCCCATGCTGCCCACAATGCCCACGCGGGCACGGCTCCCGCTGCACTGCAACAAGAGCCAGGGGCTGGGGGGGCCTGGGGGGGCTGGGGGGAGCTGGCAGGGGCTGGCAGGGTCTGGGGGGAGCTGGCAGGGGCTGGGGGGGGGACTGGGAGGGCTGGGGGGAGCTGGGGGGCACTGGGGGGTTGTGGGGGCTGGGGGTGTTATGGGGGCTGGGAGGACCTGCGGGGGCTGGGGGGGACTGGGAGGGCTGGGAGGAGCTGGCAGGAGCCGGGGGGGCCTGGGGAGGCTGGGGGGGGACTGGGAGGGCTGGGAGGAGCTGGCAGGGGCTGGGGGGCTTGCAGGGGCTGGGGGGAGCTGGCAGGGGCTGGGGGGGCTGGGAGGAGCTGACAGGGGATGGGAGGGTTGTGGGGGCTGGGGGGGGCTGGGGGGAGCTGGCAGGGGCTGGGGGGGCTGGGGGGAGCTGGCAGGAGCTGGGGGGTGTTGCGGAGGCTGGGGGGGGCTGGGGGGAGCTGGCAGGCGATGGGGGGGTTGCGGGGGCTGGTCCAGGCAGCAGAGCACCCCCAGCACCCCAAGGGACAGGGGACGTTTTGGGCCCGCTTCCCAGGATTACGGCACCGGGGGGGGTTTTGCAGGGAGGGTGATGGGGGGGCTGGAGCTGTGACACCCCCCCCCCCGCCCCAGCTCCCCACCGGGCAGCCCCGGCCACGCTGTACGGCCCCACGGCGGTGACGCAGGCAGCGATGGAGGGACCGAGGGACGCGGGGGGATGTCCCCATCATCCGGTTGCCGTGGAAACCGATGGGAATCACCCTCCAGAGAGCCCCCCCCCACGCTCCAGGAAAGCAGCGGGGACGCAGACAAGGACAGCACCCACCCCTGCACCCCACCCCGCACCCCAGGAGGGAGCTGCCATGGTTGAAGACCCCCTGGGGACGACGGGGAGCGTGGGTGGGCACCGAACCCCAACGCCGGCAGTGCCGGTGCCGGATGCCTCTCGGCTGTGCCGCGCCGGCTTCGAGAGGGCATCGAGCCACACCAGACCCCCTCCATCCCCCGGGACCCCCAGCGCACCCACCCAACCCCAGCAGCGGGTGACCCACAGCCCTGCCCACCGCATCCGGGCTGGCGATGCCCGGCACAAGCGGGAGGAGCAGGATGAGACCCGCAGCAGCCACCGCCACGGGCCACAGCCATGCCAAGCTGTTGGGGGGACAAAGCCGTCACCCTTCTCGCCCCACCAAGGCCACCCCACGCCGGGGTGGGGGGTCGGTTGGAGCGTGGCATCGCCGGTGCCTGCCAGCGCAGCCCGAGCCGGCAGCTGCGGCTTTGTTCGAGCCCCGATCGAAATTCTGGGCGCATCGAGGCCAGCCGGGGCCGAAGGCTGGAAGGAGAAACGCGGCCGGGGACGCGGGGCTGGCGTCGGTGCTGTGCCGTCCCGGCTGCCCGCAGCACCCATCGCACCCCACGGCCGGCGCGCCGGCACCGAGGGGCTCGGCAAGCCCAGGGCGGCCGCCTTCGCCGTGGGGCTGGGAGGATTGGGGGGGCTGCGAGAGCTGTGCTGGCAGGGACCCCCCCCCCCGAGTGCGGGCAGGCGGGCGAGCAAGGGCAAGGGGACGTGACGTGGTGCGGGGCGGTGAGCGCCGGCTGAGCCGGAGCCTGCAGGATGTGCCAAGGCGGCCGAGCGATGGCCCTGGGACGCGGGTCAGCCGTTGGCAGCGGCAGCACGCTGCAAGACGCCGAGGAGGGATGGAGCCGCCCGCCGTGACCCCGTGTCCCCGTGTCCCCGTGTCCCCGCACCCACCAAACTGTGGTGTTTCTGGTGGGCGCAGGCTCTCGCCGCTCCCGACCCCCCCGGCGGCTGCGTCGCCCTGCAGCTGCAGCCACGGCTGCGTCGGTGCCCGTGTCTGCGTCGCTGTCCACATCTGCATCCCTGCCCACAGCTGGATCTGCAGCCACATCTGTATCCCTGCCCGCATCTGCATCCGTGTCCACATCTGGATCTGCAGCCACATCTGCATCCCTGCCCATATCTGCATCCCTGCCCACAGCTGGTTGTGCAGCCACATCTGCATCCCTGCCCATATCTGCATCCCTGCCCACAGCTGGATCTGCAGCCACGTCTGCAGCTGCAGCCACATCTGCATCCCCGCCCACATCTGCATCCCTGCCCATATCTGCATCCCTGCCCACAGCTGGATCTGCAGCCACATCTGCATCCCTGCCCATATCTGCATCCCTGCCCACAGCTGGATCTGCAGCCACATCTGCATCCCTGCCCATATCTACATCCCTGCCCACAGCTGGATCTGCAGCCACGTCTGCAGCTGCAGCCACATCTGCATCCCTGCCCACATCTGCATCCCTGCCCTCAACTGGTTGTGCAGCCACATCTGCATCCCTGCCCATATCTGCATCCCTGCCCACAGCTGGATCTGCAGCCACGTCTGCAGCTGCAGCCACATCTGCATCCCTGCCCACATCTGCATCCCTGCCCTCAACTGGTTGTGCAGCCACATCTGCATCCGTGCCCACATCTGGATCTGCAGCCACATCTGCGTCCTTGTCCACATCTGCATCCCTGCCCACAGCTGGATCTGCAGCCACGTCTGCTTCCGTGCCCACATCTGCATCCCTGCCCACAGCTGCATCCACAGCCACATCTGCATCCATGTCCACATTGGCATCCATGTCCACATCTGCATCCCCGTCCACAGCTGGATCTGCAACCACATCTGCATCCGTGTCCATATCTGCATCCACACCCAAATCTGCATCCATGCCCACATCTGCATCTGTGTCCATATCTGCATCCACACCCAAATCTGCATCCATGCCCACATCTGCATCCCTGCCCACAGCTGCATCCGCAGCCACATCTGCATCCGTGCCCACATCTGCATCTGTGTCCACACCTGCGTCCCTGCCCACAGCTGGATCCGCAGCCACATCTGCACCCGTGCCCACATCTGGATCCGCAGCCAGGTCCCCGCCGGGGTGGCCCTGGTCCCCTGCCCGGTGCCGCGGCTCGGTGCCGGGACGCAGCCGTGCTGCCGGGGCCGGTGCCATCCTGCACCCGCCGGCTGCGGTGCAGAGGGGCGAGCGGGGGGGGGGCACGGCGCAGCCTCCTGCTCCCAGGCTCAGCCCTGCTCGGCAGGAGGAGGAGGAGGAGGAGGAGGAGGAGGAGGATGGGGGAAACCAGGCCACGGCGCGGAGGCTGAGTGGAGAAACCCCTCGCCGCGTCGCTGCCTCCCATGCTCTGCCAGGGAGATGGCAGCTCAGCCGCCCCAGCACCCCCATTCCTGCCCCAGCACCCCCATTTCTGCCCCAGCTCCCTCGCTCCTGCCTCGGACTCCCCATTCCTGCCCCAGAACCCACCATCCCTGCCCCAGCCACTCCATTTCTGCCCTAGCCCCCCTGTTCCTGCCCCAGCTCCCCCATTCTGCCCCAACCCCTCTATTCCTGCCTCAGACTCCCCATTCCTGCCCCAGTACCCCTCATTACTGCCCCAGCTCCCCCATTCCTGCCCCAGCCCCTCTATTCCTGCCTCAGACTCCCCATTCCTGCCCCAGCACCCCCATTTCTGCCCCAGCACCCCCATTTCTGCCCAGCTCCCTCACTCCTGCCTCGGACTCCCCATTCCTGCCCCAGCACCCCTCATTACTGCCCCAGCACCCCCCATTCCTGCCCCAGCTCCCCCATTCCCGCCCCAACCCCTCTATTCCTGCCTCAGACTCCCCATTCCTGCCCCAGCACCCCTCATTACTGCCCCAGCACCCCTCCATTCCTGCCCCTGCCCCCCATTCCTGCCCCAGTCTGTCCATTCCTGCCCCAGCTTCCCCCATTCCTGCCCCAGCACCCCTCATGACTGCCCCAGAGCACACCATTCCTGCCCCAACTCCTCTATTCCTGCCCCAGACTCCCCCATTCCTGCCCCAGAACCCCCCCATTCCTGCCCCAGCCCCTCTATTCCTGCCCCAGATCCCCCCATTCCCACCCCAGCCCCTCTATTCCTGCCCCAGATTCCCCCATTCCCACCCCAGCCCCTCTATTCCTGCCCCAGCTGCCCCCATTCCTGCCCCACCCCCCATTCCTGCCCCACTCCCCCTATTCTTGCCCCACCCCCCCTAATCCTGCCCCACTCCCCCTATTCTTGCCCCACCCCCCCATTCCTGCCCCACTCCCCCTATTCTTGCCCCACCCCCCCATTCCTGCCCCACTCCCCCTATTCTTGCCCCACCCCCCCCATTCCTGCCCCACTCCCCCTATTCTTGCCCCACCCCCCCATTCCTGCCCCACTCCCCCTATTCTTGCCCCACCGCCCCCATTCCTGCCCCAGCTTTCTCCTCCAGAAGATCAAGAGAAAGTAATTTATAGGATCAAGCTGCTCCCCTCCAGGGTAATTTATGTAATTAGGATTAGCCGAGGCCACGCAAGGCCCTCGGCCGCTCCACCGAGGAGGGCTCTGCCGCCCGGTGCTGCTGCCCACCGCGGCTCCGGTGTTTGGCACGCGTCTGCCGTGCGTCCCCATGGCATCTGCTGGGCATCCACCTCGTGTCCGCCCTGCGTCTGCTGCTGTGCATGGCTGTGTGACCCCCCACATCCACCCTGCATCGCTGTGCATCGCTGAGTAACCCCACACATCCACCCTGCGTCGCTGTGCATCGCTGAGTAACCCCACACACCCACCCTGCATCGCTGAGCAGCCCCACACACCCACCCTGCATCCACCCTGCATCGCTGTGTAACCCCCTACACCCACCCTGCGTCGCTGTGCATCGCTGAGTAACCCCACACACCCACCCTGCATCGCTGAGTAACCCCACACACCCACCCTGCATCCATGCTGCATCGCTGTGTAACCCCCTACACCCACCCTGCGTCGCTGTGCATCGCTGAGTAACCCCACAGACCCACCCTGCATTGCTGTGCAGCCCCACACACCCACCCTGCATCGCTGTGCATCGCTGTGCAACATCCCACATCCACCCTGCATCCACGCTGCATCGCTGAGTAACCCCACACACCCACCCTGCATTGCTGTGCAGCCCCACACACCCACCCTGCATCGCTGTGCGTCGCTGTGCAACCCCCCACATCCACCCTGCATCCACGCTGCATCGCTGAGTAACCCCACACATCCACCCTGCATCGCTGTGCATCGCTGTGCAACACCCCACATCCACCCTGCATCCACGCTGCATCGCTGAGTAACCCCACACATCCACCCTGCATCGCTGTGCGTCGCTGTGCAACCCCACACACCCACCCTGCATCCACGCTGCATCACTGTGTAACCCCCTACACCCATCCTGCGTCGCTGTGCAGCCCCACACACCCACCCTGCATCGCTGTGCATCTGCCCTGCATCCACTGCAGTTCTGCTGTGCAACCGCCACACAACCGCTGTGCTTCTGCCCTGCATCCACCCTGCATCTCCTGAGCATCCGCCCTGCATCCACCCTGCATCCGCTGTGCATCTACTGGGCATCCACTCTGCATCTGCCCTGCATCCACTCTGCATGCGCCCTGCATCCACCCTGCATCTCCTGAGCATCCGCCCTGCATCCACCCTGCATCTACTGAGCATGTCCTGCATCCACCCTGCATCCGCTGTGCATCTACTGAGCATCCACTCTGCATCTGCCCTGCGTCCACCCTGCATCCACCCTGCATCCGCCCTGCATCCGCTGTGCATCTACTGAGCACCCACTCTGCATCTGCCCTGCATCCACTGAGTATCCACCCTGCATACACCCTGCATCGTCTCTGCATGCGCCCTGCACCCGCCCTGCATCCGCCGAGCATCCACCCTGCATCCGCCGAGCATCCGCCCTGCATCTGCTGTGCATCTACTGAGCATCCACCCTGCATCTGCTGTGCATCTACTGAGCATCCACTCTGCATCTGCCCTGCATCTGCTGAGTATCCACCCTGCATCCACCCTGCATCCTCTCTGCATGCGCCCTGCATGCGCCCTGCATGCGCCCTGCATCCGCCCTGCATCCACCCTGCATCCGCCCTGCATCCGCAGAGCATTCACCCTGCATCCTCTCTGCATCCACCCTGCATCCGCAGAGCACCCACCCTGCATTCACCCTGCATCCTCTCTGCATCCACCCTGCATCCTCTCTGCATCTGCCCTGCATCCACCCTGCATCCACCCTGCATCCACCCTGCATCCTCTCTGCATGCGCCCCGCATGCGCCCTGCATCCGCCCTGCATCCGCCCTGCATCCACCCTGCATCCGCTCTGCAGCCACCCTGCATCTGCCCTGTATCCGCAGAGCATCCCCTGCATCCACCCTGCATCCGCAGAGCACCCACCCTGCATGCACCCTGCATCCTCTCTGCATCCACCCTGCATCCGCAGAGCATCCCCTGCATCCACCCTCCATCCACCCTGCATCCTCTCTGCATCCACCCTGCATCCGCAGAGCACCCACCCTGCATACACCCTGCATCCACCCTGCATCCACCCTGCATCCGCCCTGCATCCGCCCTGCATCCGCCCTGCATCCGCAGACCACCCACCCTGCATCCACCCTGCATCCACAGAGCACCCACCCTGCATCCACCCTGCACCCACCCTGCATCTGCCCTGCACATGCTGCACACCCACCACACGCCCACCCCGCACCCACCGCGCATCGCAGCTCCGCGGGGGACCAACGCAAACCACCGCTGAGACCCGGAGCTGCCCCACCGCCCCCCGGCACCCCCCGTCTGCCCGGACACGGCTCTGCCCCGGCGCACGCCCTTGGCCGGCTCCCCAGTCCCCCCCAGTCCCCCCCAGTCCCCTCCAGTCCCCCGTGGCGTGGCACTGGTGGCGATGGCAGGGCCACGCCAGCCAAGCGCTGTGCACTGAAGCCACCGCCAGCACCGCGCTCAGCGGCAGAGACCGAGATTCACTATTGATTTCCACCAAAAAAAAGTAATATAAAATAAAATAACCCAAAATAAACCAATCCAAACCAACCGGGGAGCGTCGTCCCCCCTGTCCCCCGCCCGTTCCCCACCGCTGCTTCCAGCAAGGGGGGGCTCGGGGCTGGAGAGGAGAGCGGGGCCCAATCCTGCGCCCGCACCGCGCCAGGCACCGTGAGCCCCATCCACGCAGCTTTGCCCTTCGGCGAGACCCAAGCCCCGCGGGCATCGCTGAGCCGGCGCGCCGCAGCCCCCCGCATCCCCCCGCATCCCCCCGCAGCCCCCCGCAGCCCCTACCTCTCGCTGCAGCACCAGCTCCTTGGTGAAGTGCGTGGCCTCCTCGCTGAAGGGCTCGCCCTCCTGCACCAGCCCCGGCAGGTTCCGGGCTCCCCGCGGACACTCGATGCCTGCGGGAGGAAGGGGAGGAAGAGGAGAGTGAGGTCAGTGGGTGACCGCAAGCCGCTGCTGGGGATGTCACCTAAAATAAATGTTTCGGGGGGGAAAGGGGTCACCGGAGGCCAGGCAGGATGGGACAAGCTCCCGGGACACAGCAGGGTCCCCAGCGCTGGCACCTCCCTGGCACCGGGGCGGGGAGAGCCTGGGACAGCCCTGGGGCCAGCGGGGATGGGGACATGGGGACGAGCAGGGGAACAGTCAGTGGGGATGGGGACATGGGGACAAGGAGGGGAACAGCCATTGGGGATGGGGACATGGGGACAAGGAGGGGAACAGCCAGTGGGGATGGGGACATGGGGACAAGGAGGGGAACAGCCAGTGGGGATGGGCACATGGGGACGAACAGAGGCAGAGCCAGTGCGGACAGGGACACAGGGATGAGCAGGGGAACAGTCAGCGGGGATGGGGACATGGGGACAAGGAGGGGAACAGCCAGTGGGGATGGGGACATGGGGACAAGGAGGGGAACAGCCAGTGGGGATGGGGACATGGGGACGAACAGGGGAACAGGCAGTGGGGATGGGGACATGGGAACTAGGAGGGGAACAAACAGCAGGGTTGGGGACATGGGGACAAACAGAGGAACAGTCAGTGGGGATGGGGACACGGGGACAAGGAGGGGAACAAGCAGCAGGGTTGGGGACATGGGGACAAGCAGGGGCAGAGCCAGAGGGGATGGGGACATGGGGAAGAACAGGGGCAGAGCCATCAGGGATGGGGACACAGGGACAAGCAGAGGCAGAGCCAGAGGGGATGGGGACATAGGGACAAGGAGGGGAACAGCCAGTGGGGATGGGGACATGGGGACGAACAGAGGCAGAGCCAGTGGGGACAGGGACACGGGGATGAGGAGGGGAACAGTCAGCGGGGATGGGGACATGGGGACAAGGAGGGGAACAGCCAGTGGGGATGGGGACATGGGGACAAGGAGGGGAACAGCCATTGGGGATGGGGACATGGGGACAAGGAGGGGAACAGCCAGTGGGGATGGGGACATGGGGACGAACAGAGGCAGAGCCAGTGGGGACAGGGACACGGGGATGAGGAGGGGAACAGTCAGCGGGGATGGGGACATGGGGACAAGGAGGGGAACAGCCAGTGGGGATGGGGACATGGGGACAAGGAGGGGAACAGCCATTGGGGATGGGGACATGGGGACAAGCAGAGGCAGAGCCAGCAGGGATGGGGACACGAGAGCCCCAGCCCCACGAGCCACCACTAAAAATCAAAACACTTCAAAAACGCGGGGGGAAGGGGGCCGAGCGCTGCGGCCGTCGCACCGGACCGCGTCCGGACCCCCAGCTCCCCGTGACTCAGTTTCCCCACCCGCAAACTGGGGTAACCCCCCCGGGGGCTCCCCTTTGGCGAGGCGCTGCCAGCGCCGGCGCGGCGCAGATTATTAAACCGGGAAGCCCTGCATTATTAATTTTATTTTACATAAGTGGTTATTAATGAAGTGCCGGGAATTACACTCAGCGGCTGCCGGAGCGCAGCGGGGCAACGGCAGGGGAGGGGGGGCTGTAGGGGAGAGACGCCGCGGGACCCCCGGCTCCCCCCAAGCCTCACCCCACTGCATCGCTCCTGGGACAGGCACGGCCACCCCAGTGGGGACTGGTGGGGTCCCCAGCCCTGCTTTAGGGACCAGCGGGGGTCCCCAGCCCTGCATTAGGGACCAGCGGGGGTCCCCAGATCTGCTTCAAGTACTGGTGGGGGTCCCCAGTCTTGCTGTGGAGTCCTGTGGGGTCCCCAGCACTGCTTTAGGGACCAGTGGGGGTCCCCAGCCCTGCTTTAGGGACCAGTGGGGGTCCCCAGCCCTGCTTCAGCGACTGATGGGGGTCCCCAGCCCTGCTTCAGTGACCGGTGGGGGTCCCCAGCCCCGCTGTGGGGTCCCGTGGGGTCCCCAGCCCTGCTTCAGGGACCGGTGGGGGTCCCCAGCCCTGCTTTAGGGACCGGTGGGGGTCCCCAGCCCTGCTTCAGTGACTGATGTGGGTCCCCAGCCCTGCTGTTGGGTTCCGTGGGGTCCCCAGCCCTGCTTTAGGGACCGGTGGGGGTCCCCAGCCCTGCTGTGGGGTCCCGTGGGGTCCCCAGCCCTGCTTCAGGGACCGGTGGGGGTCCCCAGCCCCGCTGTGGGGTCCCCTGGGGTCCCCAGCCCTGCTTCAGCAACCGGTGTGGGTCCCCATCCCTGCTTTAGGGACCGGCGGGGGTCCCCAGCCCTGCGTTAGGGACCAGCGGGGGTCCCCAGCCCTGCTGCAGGGACTGGCGGGGGTCCCCAGCCGCTCATGGGCCCTGCAGCAGCGGGGGGAGAGGGGGGGTTACCCCCCACCTCAGCACCCGGAGAAGGAGCCTGGTGCAGGGGGAAGCTGCCCCTCGGCCCCCGGCTCCGGTAGAAGCCCACCGAGGCGGTGCCACCGCTGCAGCCTCAGCGGGGGCACGGGAGCCAGGCTGCCATCCTGGTGTCCCTGTCCCCATCCCCATCCTTGTCCCCATCTCCATCCCCCTCCCCGTCCCCATCCCTGTCCCATCCCTGTCCCTGTCCCCATCACAGTCCTCATCCCCATCCCTGTCCCAGTCCCTGTCCACATCCTCAAGCCCATCCGCATCCTTGTCACCATCTCTGTCCCTGTCCCCATCCCCATCCTCATTCGCATCGCTGTCCCTGTCCCCACACCCCTCCCCATCCCCACCCTCATCCCCATCCCTGTTCACATCCTTGTCCCATCCCTGTCCCCACACCCGTCCCTCATCCCCATCCCTGTCCCCATCCTTGTCCCAGTCCCCATCCCCATCCTCATCCTCGTCCCCGTCCTTGTCCTATCCCTGTCCCTGTCCTTATCCCCATCCTTGTCCCCATCCCCATCGCTGTTCACAGCGATGTCCCATCCCTGTCCCTGTCCCCAAGCCCATCTCTCATCCCCATCCTTCATCCCCATCCTTGTCCCAGTCCCCATCCCCATCCTTGTCCTATCCCTGTCCCTGTCCCCATCCCCATTCTCATCCCCATCCCCATCCCCATGCCCATCCCTGTCTCCATCGCCATCCTTGTCCCCATTCCTGTCCCTGTCCCATCCCTGTCCCCATCCCCATCCTCATCCTCATCCCTGTCCCACCCCCATCCTCACCCTTGTCCCCCTCGTCCCCACCCCTTGCCCATCCCGAACCTGTCCCATCCCCGTCCCCTCCACCCCATCGCCCCCCGCCACCGCCAGCCCCGCGATGGCACAGCCCGGTGCCGGACAAACCCCCCCTTTCCCCCCCACCTCCTCAGAGCGTGGGTGCCGCGTCCCACCCAGCCAGGCCCCCCCGCACGATGGGACCCCCCCTCGTCCCCCCTCCCGCACCCCCCAGCCGCGGTGGCACTGACATCGCCTCCCCCAAGAAAATGGGGTGAGAAAGGAAGATTTTTGGAAACAGCAAAATGTGGGGGGGGGGGGGGGAGAGCGGGCGACGCCATGATCTTCATTAACGAGCTGGGAACCAGCAGCCTGCTAACGAAGCGCAGCTGGAGGGTTGGGAAGGTCCCCCCACCCAGGACCACCGCTGAGCACCGGGGACCTTGGGCAGGATGGTGGGGCGAGGGGACCCCGCTCCACCCAGGGGTGCAGGCAGGGGAGGGGGGGTCAGCGGCAGCCCCTCGGCTCCGGGACCCCCACCACGGCGACCCCCAAAGCCACTCGGCATCGGCTGCGGCGCGCGCAGAGACCCCGGTTGCGAGCGGGAGGAAGGAGCGGAGACGCATCTCCTCCTCCTCCTCCTCCTCCCGGCACGGCTGCGGCGAGGCCATGGCGCGCATCCCGTGCCAAGGCGCTGCCGCCAGCGTCTCCAGCGCCGCGCTGGGAGGGCGAAACGAGGAGCCAGAGCCGCCAAGAGCGCTTCTTCCCTTCCTCCTCCTCCTCCTCCTCCAGCGAGTGGCGGCTGGGGGCAGGGGCTGGGGAAAGGAAAACCCGAGAGCTCTGGGGAAAGGAAAACCCGAGAGCTCTGGGAAAAGGAAAACCTGAGAGCTCTGGGGAAAGGAAAACCCAAGGGCTCTGGGGAAAGGAAAACCCGAGAGCTCTGGGCAAAGGAAAACCCGAGAGCTCTGGGAAAAGGAAAACCTGAGAGTTATGGGGAAAGGAAAACCCGAGAGCTCTGGGGAAAGGAAAACCCAAGGGCTCTGGGGAAAGGAAAACCCGAGAGCTCTGGGAAAAGGAAAACCCAAGGGCTCTGGGGAAAGGAAAACCCAAGAGCTCTGGGAAAAGGAAAACCCGAGAGCTCTGGGGAAAGGAAAACCCGAGAGCTCTGGGGAAAGGAAAACCCGAGAGCTCTGGGAAAAGGAAAACCCGAGAGCTCTGGGGAAAGGAAAACCCAAGGGCTCTGGGAAAAGGAAAACCCGAGAGCTCTGGGAAAAGGAAAACCTGAGAGCTCTGGGGAAAGGAAAACCCAAGGGCTCTGGGAAAAGGAAAACCCGAGAGCTCTGGGGAAAGGAAAACCTGAGAGCTCTGGGGAAAGGAAAACCCAAGGGCTCTGGGAAAAGGAAAACCCGAGAGCTCTGGGGAAAGGAAAACCCGAGAGCTCTGGGAAAGGAAAACCCGAGAGCTCTGGGGAAAGGAAAACCCAAGGGCTCTGGGGAAAGGAAAACCCGAGAGCTCTGGGAAAAGGAAAACCCAAGGGCTCTGGGGAAAGGAAAACCCAAGAGCTCTGGGAAAAGGAAAACCCGAGAGCTCTGGGGAAAGGAAAACCCGAGAGCTCTGGGGAAAGGAAAACCCAAGGGCTCTGGGGAAAGGAAAACCCGAGAGCTCTGGGAAAAAGAAAACCCAAGGGCTCTGGGGAAAGGAAAACCCAAGAGCTCTGGGAAAAGGAAAACCCGAGAGCTCTGGGGAAAGGAAAACCTGAGAGCTCTGGGGAAAGGAAAACCCAAGGGCTCTGGGAAAAGGAAAACCCGAGAGCTCTGGGGAAAGGAAAACCCGAGAGCTCTGGGGAAAGGAAAACCCAAGGGCTCTGGGGAAAGGAAAACCCGAGAGCTCTGGGGAAAGGAAAACCCGAGAGCTCTGGGGAAAGGAAAACCCAAGGGCTCTGGGAAAAGGAAAACCCGAGAGCTCTGGGGAAAAGGAAAACCCGAGAGCTCTGGGGAAAGGAAAACCCAAGGGCTCTGGGAAAAGGAAAACCCGAGAGCTCTGGGGAAAAGGAAAACCCGAGAGCTCTGGGGAAAGGAAAACCCGAGAGCTCTGGGGAAAGGAAAACCGAAAAAGGATGGGACGAGGACGCTCAGCCCCAGAACCGCGCCGGGTGCCGCGCGGCAAGGGGAGGGGGTCGCTCGGCGCTCACCCAAGCAAGTCCGGCCAAGTTACCCAGCACGTTAAATTAAAAAAAAAATAATAATAACCCGAAGCCGCGGCTCCGCTGCCCTTCCCGGGACGTATTAATCTGCCCGGGTGAGGGATGCGGTTTGAAACGCCGCGGCTGCCGCCGCTCTGCCCCGGGGTCTCCGGAGAACTCCGCCACAAATCACTTCTGCTGAACGCCTTCGCCGGGCAGCGAGAGCCCGGTGCCACCGGCGCGGCCGGGATGGATGGGGCATGCTCCGAGCTCGGCCCTGCTCCAGGGCGTGGGGCGAGGGCTGGGGGCAGCCCTGGGCATCCCAGGGTACCCCACAGCATCCCAGGGTACCCCGCAGCATCCCTGGGCATCCCGCAGCATCTCAGGGTACCCCACAGCATCCCTGGGCATCCCGCAGCATCTCAGGGTACCCCACAGCATCCCTGGGCATCCTGCAGCATCCCTGGGCATCCCACAGCATCCCAGGGTACCCCACAGCATCCCAGGGTACCCCACGGCATCCCGCAGCATCCCAGGGTACCCCACAGCATCCCTGGGCATCCCAGGGTACCCCACAGCATCCCAGGGTACCCCACGGCATCCCAGGGTACCCCACAGCATCCCTGGGCATCCCAGGGTACCCCACAGCATCCCAGGGTACCCCACGGCATCCCTGGGCATCCCAGGGTACCCCACAGCATCCCAGGGTACCCCACGGCATCCCTGGGCATCCCACAGCATCCCTGGGCATCCCAGGGTACCCCACAGCATCCCAGGGTACCCCACAGCATCCCTGGGCATCCCAGGGTACCCCACAGCATCCCAGGGTACCCCACGGCATCCCTGGGCATCCCACAGCATCCCTGGGCATCCCAGGGTACCCCACAGCATCCCAGGGTACCCCACAGCATCCCTGGGCATCCCAGGGTACCCCACAGCATCCCAGGGTACCCCACGGCATCCCTGGGCATCCCAGGGTACCCCACAGCATCCCAGGGTACCCCACGGCATCCCGCAGCATCCCAGGGTACCCCACAGCATCCCTGGGCATCCCACGGTACCCCACAGCATCCCAGGGTACCCCACGGCATCCCGCAGCATCCCAGGGTACCCCACAGCATCCCAGGGTACCCCACAGCATCCCTGGGCATCCCAGGGTACCCCACAGCATCCCACGGTACCCCACAGCATCCCTGGGCATCCCACAGCATCTCAGGGTACCCCACGGCATCCCTGGGCATCCCAGGGTACCCCACAGCATCCCAGGGCATCCCAGGGTACCCCACGGCATCCCTGGCCATCCTGCAGCATCTCAGGGTACCCCACAGCATCCCTGGGCATCCCAGGGTACCCCACAGCATCCCTGGCCATCCCGCAGCATCTCAGGGTACCCCACAGCATCCCTGGGCATCCCAGGGTACCTCACAGCACCCCAGGGTACCCCGCAGCATCTCAGGGTACCCCACAGCATCCCTGGGCATCCCAGGGTACCCCACAGCATCCTTGGGCATGCCACAGCATCTCTGGACATCCTGCAGCATCCCAGGGTACCCCACAGCATCCCAGGGTACCCCACAGCATCCCTGGGCATCCCGCAGCATCTCAGGGTACCCCACGGCATCCCAGGGCATCCCAGGGTACCCCACAGCATCCCTGGCCATCCCGCAGCATCCCAGGGTAACCCACGGCACCCCTGGGAATCCCAGGGTACCCCACAATATCTCTGGGCATCCCACAGCATCCCTGGATATCCCGCAGCATCCCAGGGTACCCCACAGCATCCCTGGGCATCCCAGAGCATCCCGCAGGACCCCAGGGTATCCCGGTAATTAAGGATCTTTGGTGTCCCCGCGCCGCACCGGGCCCGGTGGAGGGCCTGATCCTGCCCTGCCGGGGAACGGAGCGGGGAGCCCGGCATCGCCCGCCTCTCTCCTCCCTCCGGGAGCTCGTTAAAAAACCCCCTCAAATTTCCCCAGGGAACATTTCCCTCATTTTCCACGGAAGTTCCATTGCCCCTGGAGCAGGGGGCTTTTCCAGCCCTGATTTCTGGGCTCTAACCAGCTTTTTTGGATGAAGAGTTAGAGCGTACCCTCAGCCAGTTTGCTGGTGACACCAAACTGGGAGCAGTGGTGGACGCACCGGGAGGCTGTGCTGGATCCAGCGAGCCCTGGACAGGCTGGAGAGTTGGGCACAGAGGAACCTGATGAGGTTCAACCAGGGCAAGGGCAGGGTCCTGCCCCTGGGGAGGAACAACCCCAGGCACCAGCACAGGCTGGGGCTGAGCTGCTGGAGAGCAGCTCTGCGGAGAGGGACTGGGAGTGCTGGGGGACGACAGGGTGACCATGAGCCAGCAGCGTGCCCTGGGTGCCAAGAAGGCCGATGGGATCCTGGGGTGCATGAGGAGGAGTGTGGGCAGCAGGGCGAGGGAGGTTCTCCTCCCCCTCTGCTCTGCCCTGGGGAGGCCCCATCTGCAGTGCTGGGTCCAGTGCTGGGCTCCCCAGTTCCAGAAAGATGAGGAGCTACTGGAGAGAGTCCAGCACAGGGCTACGAGGATGAGGAGGGGACTGGAGCATCTCTCCTGCGAGGAGAGGCTGAGGGAGCTGGGCTTGTTCAGCCTGGAGAAGAGAAGGCTGCGAGGGGACCTTGGAAATGCCTCTAAATATCTGCAGGGGGGGGTCAGGAGGCCGGGGCCGGATCCCGCTGCGGCATCCCCAGGGCAGCGGTGCCGGGGCTGGCGGCGATGCCGGGGGGGGGGTGACGCTGCCGAGTCGTGACGGCGACTTGGCTGCTGCCGCAGAGCCCGCGTGGGAGCGCGTTGTATTTTTAACGCTGGTCCCTACCAAAATAGAGCCTCGTCGGGAACAGGGAAACAGACGGCAGCGGGGAGGCGGGAGGTGGCTAACGCAGCGCGGAGCGGGGGGCTGCCGAGGGACCCCCCCCCCCCCGCCCAGGATCCCGGCAGAGGGGTGCAGCAGCCAGCGGCGATGCTCAGCTCGGGGCCTGGGACGGAGGGACAGACGGACACGCCAGCCTGGTCACGGCTTTTGGGGTCACCGTGCCCCGGCACTGCGCATTGGCAGCATCTGGTGTCACCACGTCTCGGCGTTTGGGGTCACCACGTCCTGACACTGCATCTCCAGCCTTCAGAGACCCTGCACCCCAACACTGGGCATCTCCAGCCTTTGGGGTCCCCACACCTCAGCATCAACATCTGCAGCCCTTAGGGTCCCCTCATCCCAAATGCCACAGCCTTTGGGGTCCCCACACCCCAACACTGGGCATCTCCAGCCTCTGGGGTCACCATGTCCTGACACCACACATCTGCAGCCTTTGGGGTCACCGTGCCCCGGCACTGTGCATTGGCAGCATCTGGTGTCACCACACCTCAGTGTTCGGGGTCACCACGTCCTGACCCTGCATCTCCAGCCTTCAGGGACCCTGCACCCCAACACTGGGCATCTCCAGCCTTTGGGATCCCCACACCTCAGCATCAACATCTGCAGCCCTTGGGGTCCCCTCATCCCAAATGCCACAGCCTTTGGGGTCCCCACACCCCAAAACTGGGCATCACCAGCCTTTGGGGTCCCCACACCTCAGCATCAACATCTGCAGCCTTTGGGGTCCTCACATCCCAAATGCTGCAGCGTTTGGGGTCCCCGCACCCCAACACTGGGCATCGCCAGTCTTTGGGGTCATCACATCCCAAATGCTGCAGCCTTTGGGGTCCCCTCACCCCAACACTGGGCATCTCCAGCCTCTGGGGTCACCATGTCCTGACATCACACATCTGCAGCCTTTGGGGTCACCGTGTCCTGGCACTGCACATTGGCAGCATCTGGTGTCACCACACCTCAGTGTTTGGGGTCACCACGTCCAGACACTGCATCTCCAGCCTTCAGGGACCCTGCACCCCAACACTGGGCATCTCCAGCCTCTGGGGTCACCATGTCCTGACACCACACATCTGCAGCCTTTGGGGTCACCATGCCCCGGCACTGTGCATTGGCAGCATCTCGCGTCACCACGTCTCGGCATTTGGGGTCACCACGTCCTGACCCTGCATCTCCAGCCGTCAGGGACCCTGCACCCCAACATTGGGCATCTCCAGCCTTTGGGGTCCCCACACCTCAGCATCAACATCTGCAGCCCTTGGGGTCCCCTCATCCCAAATGCCACAGTCTTTGGGGTCCCCACACCCCAGCACTGGGCATCACCAGCCTTTGGGGTCACCACATCCCAAATGCTGCAGCCTTTGGGGTCCCCTCACCCCAACACTGGGCACCTCCAGCCTCTGGGGTCACCATGTCCTGACATCACACATCTGCAGCCTTTTGGGGTCACCGTGTCCTGGCACTGCGCATTGGCAGCATCTGGTGTCACCACACCTCAGTGTTTGGGGTCACCACGTCCTGATACTGCATCTCCAGCCTTCAGGGACCCTGCACCCCAACATTGGGCATCTCCAGCCTTTGGGGTCACCATGTCCTGACACCACACATCTGCAGCCTTTGGGGTCACCGTGTCCTGGCACTGTGCATTGGCATCATCTGGTGTCACCACACCTCAGTGTTCGAGGTCACCACGTCCAGACACTGCATCTCCAGACTTCAGGAACCCTGCACCCCAACACTGGGCATCTCCAGCCTTTGGGGTCCCCACACCTCAGCATCAACATCTGCAGCCTTTGGGGTCCCCTCATCCCAAATGCTGCAGCCTTTGGGGTCCCCGCAAACCGACACTGGGCATCTCCAGCCTTTGGGGTCCCCACACCTCAGCATCAACATCTGCAGCCTTTGGGGTCCCCTCATCCCAAATGCTGCAGCCTTTGGGGTCCCCACACCCCAACACTGGGCATCGCCAGCCTTTGGGGTCACCACATCCCAAATGCTGCAGCCTTTGGGGTCCCCTCACCCCAGCACTGGGCATCACCAGCCTTTGGGGTCACCACATCCCAAATGCTGAAGCCTTTGGGGTCCCCTCACCCCAACACTGGGCATCGCTAGCCTTTGGGGTCCCCACACCTCAACGTCAACATCTGCAGCCTTTGGGGTCCCCTCATCCCAAATGCTGCAGCCTTTGGGGTCCCCGCAAACCGACACTGGGCATCGCCAGCCTTTGGGGTCACCACATCCCAAATGCTGCAGCCTTTGGGGTCCCCTCACCCCAACACTGGGCATCTCCAGCCTCTGGGGTCACCACGGCCTTTGGGGTCACCGTGTCCTGGCACTGCGCATTGGCAGCATCTGGTGTCACCACACCTCAGTGTTTGGGGTCACCACGTCCTGATACTGCATCTCCAGCCTTCAGGGACCCTGCACCCCAACATTGGGCATCTCCAGCCTTTGGGGTCACCATGTCCTGACACCACACATCTGCAGCCTTTGGGGTCACCGTGTCCTGGCACTGTGCATTGGCATCATCTGGTGTCACCACACCTCAGTGTTCGAGGTCACCACGTCCAGACACTGCATCTCCAGCCTTCAGGGACCCTGCACCCCAACACTGGGCATCTCCAGCCTTTGGGGTCACGATGTCCTGACACCACACATCTGCAGCCTTTGGGGTCACTGTGTCCTGGCACTGCATCTGTGGTATTTAGGGTCACCATGTCCTGACACTGCATCTGCAGCCTTTGGGGTCACCACATCCCAAATACTGCAGCTTTTGGGGTCACCACGTCCTGGCACTGCACATCTGCAGCCTTCGGGGTCACCGTATCCCAAATGCCACAGACTTTGGGGTCCCCGTACCCCGACACCGCACATCTGCAGCCTTTGGGGTCACCATGTCCCAACACTGCACATCTGCAGCCTTTGGGGTCACCACACCTCAGCATCGATATCTGCAGCCTTGGGGTCCCCACATCCCAAATGCTGCAGCCTTTGGGGTCCCCTCATGCCAAATGCTGCAGTCTTTGGGGTCCCCTCACCCCAACACTGGGCATCTGCAGCCTTTGGGGTCCCCGCATCCCAGCACCGCACATCTGCCGCCTTTGGAGTCCCTGCACCCCAACACTGGGCATCTGCAGCCTTTGGGGTCCCCACACCCCGACACCGCACATCTGCAGCCTTTGGGGTCACCACACTTCAGCATTGATATCTGCAGCCTTCGGGTCCCCACATCCCAAATACTGCAGCCTTTGGGGTCCCCTCACCCCAACACTGGGCATCTGCAGCCTTTGGGGTCCCTGCATCTCAGCACTGGACATCTGCAGCCTTTGGGGTCACCGTGTCTCAGCACAACGCAGCCACAGCATCTGGCGTCACCACGTCTCGGCATTCGGGGTCACCACGTCCTGACACTGCATCTACAGCTTTTGGGGTCCCCGCATCCCAAATGCCACAACATTTGGGGTCCCCGCACCCTGACACCGCAGGGCAACGGGCACAAACTTGAGCAGAGGAAGCTCCAGCTGAAGCCGAGGAAGAACTTCTTCCCTCTGAGGGTGCCGGAGCCCTGGCCCAGGCTGCCCAGAGGGGCTGTGGAGTCTCCTTCTCTGGAGATATTCCAGCCCCGGCTGGACGCGGTGCTGTGCCCCCTGCTCTGGGTGACCCTGCTTGGGCAGGGGGTGGGCTGGGGGACCCCAGGGGTCCCTTCCAACCCCACCACGCTGGCATTCTGCGATTTTCACCTCCTTCCCCCCCAAAGCAGCTCGCTGCCTCCCGCAGCAGCCGGGCTCCCAACCCACCGGGGCCACGCAGCCCCCCGCACCCCGACAGCGCCGGGGGTGCAGCACAGCCCCCCCTCGCCCCTCGGGGCCCGATTCTGCCGACGCTGCCGCCGGCCCCCGCAGCGAGAAGCCGCCAGGCTGCAGAGCCTCGTCGGGAAAGCGGAACCCAGGATTAAATTAGCAGCTCTCTATTTGCACATATTTATAGGGCTCCCAACGTATATATTTTAGCTGGGAAGACGGGATGAGGCTCCCTCGGGAGCATCCCTGAAGTCACATTTACCAGGGACCTGTCTTCTCTTTATGATGCTCATTTGCATTTGAAATATATAAAAAAATGCAGGCATTGATAAAATACAGATATTTATCATATTTCTGGCTCTAAGCGACAGGCGATGGCACCGCGCGGGGCGGGCAGAGGAGGGGTGGGGGAGCAGCAGCTCCGCTCGGGAGCACCGAGAGCGGCTCCCAGGAAAGGCACCGGCTGGAAAACCAAAAAAAAGTAGGAAAAGCCCCAAAAGAGGGTGCGTGGGCAGAGAGCAGGGATCCCCACAGAGTGGGACCACAGAGCACAGACCCCCATGGAGCAGGGACTCCCATGGAGCGGGGACCCCCACCAAGTGGGACCACAGAGCATGGACCCCATGGAGCGGGACCATGGAGCGGGACCACAGAGCAGGACCATGAAGCAGGGACCACTTGGAGCAGAGACTCCCACAGAGCACGACCATGGAGTAGGGACCCCCACAGGGCAGGACTACAGAGCAGAACCACGGAGCAAGGACCCCATGGAGCAAGGACCCCATGGAGCAGGGACCCCATGGAGCAGGGACCCCCATGGAGCAGGACCATAGAGCAGGACCATGAAGCCAGGACCTCTTGGAGCAGAGACTCCCACAGAGCAGGACCATGGAGCAGGGACCCCCACAGAGCAGGGACCCCCATGAAGCAGGACCATGGAGTAGGGACCCCCACAGTGCAAGACCATGGAGCAGGGACCCCTTGGAGCAGGGACCCCCACGGAGCCGGACCACAGAGCACAACCACGGAGCAGGGACCACCACGGAGCAGGGACCCCCATGGAGTAGGGACCCCCACAGAGCACGACCATGGAGCAGGGACCCCTTGGAGCAGGGACCCCCATGGAGTAGGGACCCTCATGGAGCAGGACCATGGAGTAGGGACCCCCACAGTGCAGGACCATGGAGCAGGGACCCCTTGGAGCAGGGACCCCCATGGAGCAGGACCACAGAGCACGACTACGGAGCAGGGACCCCCACGGAGCAGGGACCCCCATGGAGTAGGGACCCCCACAGAGCACAACCATGGAGCAGGGACCCCTTGGAGCAGGAACCCCCATGGAGTAGGGACCCCCATGGAGCAGGACCATGGAGTAGGACCGCGGAGCAGGGACGCCCACAGAGCAGGGACCCCCATGGAGTAGGGACGCCCACAGTGCAGGACCATGGAGCAGGGACCCCTTGGAGCAGGGACCCCCATGGAGCAGGGACCCGCATAAAGAAGGACCACGGAGCAGGACCATGAAGCCGGGACCCCTTGGAGCAGAGACTCCCACAGAGCACGACCACGGAGTAGGGACCCCCATGGAGCAGGGACCCCCATGAAGTAGGGACTCCCATGGAGCAGGATCATGGAGTAGGGACCCCCACAGTGCAGGACCATGGAGCAGGGACCCCTTGGAGCAGGGACCCCCATGGAGCAGGACCACAGAGCAGGACCAGGGTACAGGGACCCCCACAGAGCAGGGACCCCCACAGAGCAGGGACCCCCACGAAGCAGCACCACGGAGCAGGACTCGATCGCCGCGGGGCTGGGGACCCCCCAGGACGCCAATGCTTGGAAGTGGGGGACACCCCCACTGCTCTGCCTGTAAGCCCAGCGCGTTACACGGGGGGTCCCCCGGCAGGACCCCCCTCCTCTCGCCCTGTCTCGCTGCCGGGGTGCAGCCAGCAGCTCACGGCAGCGACCTCCCCGCCGAAACCCCGCGCGCCGGGGACCCCCGGAGCCCCCCGCCACCTGACCTTTCATTAGCTGTTCCGCTGAATAATTGATCAGGGCTGCACGGGGCTCATTAGAGCCGGAGCGGCTCCACGTCAGGTGGAGGAGTGGTGGGCACACCGGGAGGCTGTGCTGGATCCAGCGAGCCCTGGACAGGCTGGAGAGGTGGGCAGAGAGGAACCTGATGAGGTTCAACCAGGGCAAGGGCAGGGTCCTGCCCCTGGGGAGGAACAACCCCAGGCACCAGGACAGGCTGGGGCTGAGCTGCTGGAGAGCAGCTCTGCGGAGAGGGACTGGGAGTGCTGGGGGACAACAGGGTGACCATGAGCCAGCAGCGTGCCCTGGGTGCCAAGAAGGCCGATGGGATCCTGGGGTGCATGAGGAGGAGTGTGGGCAGCAGGGCGAGGGAGGGTCTCCTGCCCCTCTGCTCTGCCCTGGGGAGGCCCCATCTGCAGTGCTGGGTCCAGTGCTGGGCTCCCCAGGTCAAGAAAGATGAGGAGCTGCTGGAGAGAGTCCAGCGCAGGGCTAACCGGGACGTCGCCTGCCTTTTTAGCCTGTAATTCATGTCCGCAGCTCGATCAGGGAGCCTCACTGGGAAAGGTCTCCCTAGAGAAGAGCCGGGGAGGGAGAGGAGGAGCTGCATCCTCCCCCAGCGCCAAGGGGAGCGGGAAGGGAGCGGGACAGGCTGCCCCAGCACCGCAGAAGCGTCTCCAGCAGCACTGTTAGCCCGGATCAGCAAGCTGCAGCTCTGGGATGCGCAGCTCAGGGCGGTCCTGTGCCATGCAGGATGCTCCTGAGCCACTCAGGGCGGTCCTGTGCCATGCAGGATGCTCCTGAGCCACTCAGGGCGGTCCTGTGCCATGCAGGATGCTCCTGAGCCACTCAGGGCGGTCCTGTGCCATGCAGGATGCTCCTGAGCCACTCAGGGCGGTCCTGTGCCATGCAGGAGGATTCTGTGCAATGCAGAACGATCCTGTGCAACCCAGGGTGCTCCTGGGCAATGCAGGATGATCCTGAGCAATGCAGGATGTTTCTGTGCAGTGCAGAACGATCCTGTGCAACTCAGGGTGCTCCTGGGCAATGCAGGACGATCCAGAGCAACTCAGGGCGGTCCTGTGCCATGCAGGAGGATGCTGCGCAATGCAGAACGATCCTGTGCAACCCAGGGTGCTCCTGGGCAATGCAGGATGATCCTGAGCAATGCAGGATGTTTCTGTGCAGCTTGGGACACTTCTGTGCAATGCAGAATGATCCTGTGCACTGCAGGACGATCCTGAGCAACTCCTGATGATTCTGTGCAATGCAGGATGATCCCGAGTGACATGGGATGCTCCTGTGCAATGCAGAATGATCCTGAGCAACTCAGGATGCTCCTGTGCAATGCAGAACGATCCTGTGCAATGCAGGATGATCCTGTGCAGCACGGGACACTTCTGTGCAATGCAGAATGATCCTGTGCAATGCAGGATGATCCTGTGCAGCACGGGACACTTCTGTGCAATGCAGAATGATCCTGTGCACTGCAGGACGATCCTGAGCAACTCCTGATGCTCCTGTGCAATGCAGAATGATCCTGTGCAATGCAGAATGATCCTGTGCAATGCAGGATGCTCCCGAGTGACATGGGACGATGCTGCGCAATGCAGGATGATCCTGTGCAGTGCAGAACGATCCTGTGCAGCACGGGATGATGCTGTGCAATGCAGACGATCCTGAGCAATGCAGGATGCTCCTGTGCAGCTCGGGATGCTTCTCTGCAATGCAGAATGATCCTGTGCGCTGCAGGACGATCCTGAGCAACTCATAATGATCCTGTGCAATGCAGGATGCTCCCGAGTAACATGGGACGATGCTGCACAACCCAGGATGATCCTGAGCAACTCAGGATCCTCCTGTGCAATGCAGGACAATCCTTTGCAATGCAGGATGATCCTGTGCAGCACAGGATGCTCCTGTGCAATGTAGGATGATCCTGTCCAATGCAGGATGGTCCTGTGCAACATGGGATGCTCCTGAGCAATGCAGGATGGTCCTGAGCAACATGGGATGCTCCTGTGCAATGCAGGATGGTCCTGAGCAACTCAAGATGCTCCTGTGCAATGCAGGATGCTCCTGTGCAATGCAGGATGATCCTGTGCAATGCAGGATGATCCTGTGCAGCACAGGATGATGCTGTGCAATGTAGAATGATCCTGTCCAATGCAGTATGGTCCTGAGCAACATGGGATGCTCCTGTGCAATGCAGGATGGTCCTGTGTAACATGGGATGCTCCTGAGCAATGCAGGATGATCCTGAGCAACTCAGGATCCTCCTGTGCAATGCAGGATGGTCCTGTGCAACGCAGGATGATCCTGTGCAGCACAGGATGATGCTGTGCAATGTAGGATGATCCTGTCCAATGCAGGATGGTCCTGAGCAACATGGGATGCTCCTGTGCAATGCAGGATGGTCCTGTGCATTGCAGGATGATCCTGTGCAACGCAGGATGGTCCTGTGCAATGCAGGATGATCCTGTGCAGCACAGGATGATGCTGTGCAATGTAGGATGATCCTGTCCAATGCAGGATGGTCCTGAGCAACATGGGATGCTCCTGAGCAATGCAGGATGGTCCTGAGCAACGCAGGATGATCCTGTGCAACGCAGGATGGTCCTGAGCAACTCAGGACAGGTCCCCCGGGAGCTTCACACTTCACACACGGCGATCGCCATAGAAACATGGGACCACCCAAGTGCACCAGGGACCCCCAGGACCACCCAACCGCACCAGGGACCCCCAGGACCACTCAACTGCACCAGGGACCCCTGGGACCACCCAACCACACCAGGGACCCCTGGACCACCCAGGACCAGGGGGTTCTTCACCACTTTGGGAACTTTTTGGAGGCGAAGCAGCCCCCGGGAGCTTCATCCTTCACACACGGCGATCGCTGTAGAAATATGGGACCACCCAACCGCAGCAGGGACCCCCAGGACCACTCAACTGCACCAGGGACCCCCGGGACCCCCCAGCTGCACCAGGGACCCCTGGACCACCGGGACCGGAGGGTTCTTCACCACTTTGGGAACTTTTTGGAGGCGAAGCAGCCCCCGGAAGCTTCACCCTTCACACACGGCGATCGCTGTAGAAATATGGGACCACCCAAGTGCACCAGAGACGCCCAGGACCACCCAACCACACCAGGGACCCCCAGGACCCCCCAGATGCACCAGGGCCCCCAGGACCACCCGGGACCAGGGGGTTCTTCACCACTTTGGGAACTTTTTGGAGGCGAAGCAGCCCCTAAGAGCTTCATCCTTCACACACGGCGATCGCCATAGAAACATGGGACCACCCAACCAGACCAGGGACCCCCAGGACCACCCAGGACCAGGGGGTTCTTCACCACTTTGGGAACTTTTTGGAGGCGAAGCAGCCCCTAAGAGCTTCATTCTTCACACACGGCGATCGCCATAGAAACATGGGACCACCCAACCAGACCAGGGACCCCTGGGACCACCCAACCACACCAGGGACCCCCGGACCACCCGGGGCCAGGAGGTTCTTCACCACTTTGGGAACTTTTTGGAGGCGAAGCAGCCCCTAAGAGCTTCATCCTTCACACACGGCGATCGCCATAGAAATATGGGACCACCCAACCACACCAGGGACCCCCGGGACCACCCAACCGCACCAGGGACCCCAGGACCACCTGGGACCAGGGGGTTCTTCACCACTTTGGGAACTTTCTAGAGGTGAAGCAGTCCCTGGGAGCTTCATCCTTCACACACGGCGATCGCTGTAGAAATATGGGACCACCCAACCACACCAGGGACCCCCAGGACCACCCAACTGCACCAGGGACCCCCAGACCACCCGGGGCTGGGGGGTTCTTCACCACTTTGGGAACTTTCTGGAGGCGAAGCAGCCCCTAAGAGCTTCATCCTTCACACACGGCGATCGCCATAGAAACATGGGACCACCCAACCACACCAGGGACCCCCAGGACCACCCAACCGCACCAGGGACCCCAGGACCACCTGGGACCAGGGGGTTCTTCACCACTTTGGGAACTTTCTGGAGGCGAAGCAGCCCCCGGAAGCTTCATCCTTCACACACGGCGATCGCTGTAGAAATATGGGACCACCCAACCGCACCAGGGACCCCTGGGACCACCCAACTGCACCAGGGACCCCTGGGACCACCCAACCACACCAGGGACCCCTGGACCACCCAGGACCAGGGGGTTCTTCACCACTTTGGGAAATTTTGGAGGCGAAGCAGCCCCCGGGAGCTTCACCCTTCACACACGGCGATCGCCGTAGAAATATGGGACCACCCAACCGCACCAGGGACCCCTGGGACCCCCCAGCTGCACCAGGGACCCCCGGACCACCCGGGACCAGGGGGTTCTTCACCACTTTGGGAACTTTCTGGAGGTGAAGCAGCCCCCGGGAGCTTCATCCTTCACACACGGCGATCGCCATAGAAATATGGGACCACCCAACCGCACCAGGGACCCCCAGGACCACCCAACTGCACCAGGGACCCCTGGGACCACCCAACCACACCAGGGACCCCTGGACCACCCGGGACCAGGGGGTTCTTCACCACTTTGGGAACTTTCTGGAGGCGAAGCAGCCCCCAGGAGCTTCATCCTTCACACACGGCGATCGCTGTAGAAATATGGGACCACCCAACCACACCAAGGACCCCCAGGACCACCCAGCTGCACCAGGGACCCCCAGGACCACCCAACCACACCAGGGACCCCCAGGACCACCCAGGACCAGGGGGTTTCTTCACCACTTTGGGAACTTTCTGGAGGTGAATCAGCCCCCAGGAGCTTCATCCTTCACACACGGCGATCGCCGTAGAAATATGGGACCACCCAACCACACCAGGGACCTCCGGGACCACCCAGCTGCACCAGGGACCCCAGGACCACCTGGGACCAGGGGGTTCTTCACCACTTTGGGAACTTTCTAGAGGTGAAGCAGCCCCTGGGAGCTTCATCCTTCACACACGGCGATCGCTGTAGAAATATGGGTCCACCCAACCACACCAGGGACCCCCAGGACCACCCAACTGCACCAGGGACCCCCGGGACCACCCAACCACACCAGGGACCCCTGGACCACCCGGGACCAGCGGGTTCTTCACCATTTTGGGAACTTTTTGGAGGCGAAGCAGCCCCTAAGATCTTCATTCTTCACACACGGCAATCGCCATAGAAATATGGGACCACCCAACCGCACCAGGGACCCCCAGGACCACCCAACCTCACCAGGGACCCCCAGGACCACCCAACCACACCAGGGACCCCTGGACCACCCGGGACCAGGGGGTTCTTCACCACTTTGGGAACTTTCTAGAGGTGAAGCAGCCCCCGGAAGCTTCATCCTTCACACACGGCGATCGCCATAGAAACATGGGACCACCCAAGTGCACCAGGGACCCCCAGGACCACCCAACTGCACCAGGGACCCCTGGGACCACCCAACTGCACCAGGGACCCCCGGGACCACCCAGGACCAGGGGGTTCTTCACCACTTTGGGAACTTTCTGGAGGTGAAGCAGCCCCCGGGAGCTTCATCCTTCACACACGGCGATCGCTGTAGAAATATGGGACCACCCAACCGCACCAGAGACCCCTGGGACCACCCAACCGCACCAGGGACCCCAGGACCACCTGGGACCAGGGGGTTCTTCACCACTTTGGGAACTTTCTGGAGGCGAAGCAGCCCCCGGAAGCTTCATCCTTCACACACGGCGATCGCCATAGAAATATGGGACCATCCAGTGGCACCAGGGACCCCCAGGACCACCCAGCTGCACCAGGGACCCCCAGACCACCCGGGGCTGGGGGGTTCTTCACCACTTTGGGAACTTTCTGGAGGCCAAGCAGCCCCCGGAGCGGGTGACAGCCCGTCGGTCTCCACGGCAACGGCGATTAAATATAACTCGCAGCGAGCGCGTTCCCCCCGGAGCCATCCATTCCCAGCGCCCTCCCCGCCGCCTCCCCTTTAATTTAAAAATTATCCGACGAAGCGGAAAGGGCCGAGCCGGAGCCTCCCCGAGCGGCCGGGGGCATCGAACCACGGGAAGGGGACGAGCGGACGCCGCGGAGGTCCCGGGGGACGCGGGGTGCACGTCCCCAAGCCCGCCAGCGTCCCCGAGCATCGGCGTCCCGCCAGCGAGGATGAGGATGGGGGATGCCCGACCAGCACCGTCGGCAACCGGCGCTGCTCCTTGCCCCGGCTGCTCCGCCACCGGGAGCGAAGCCGATCCCACCCCGGTCACGGCCGAATGTGGGGTGCGAAATCGGGGGGAGCATCTCCAGGCGGGATGCGGGGATGGTGCCGGATCGGCCGGGTCGGAGCGCTCGGAGGAGCTGGCAGGGTTCTGGTGTATGAACCATGGCCGAACCCAGCGTTGGCAGCCTTTGAATCCCAGCATGGCGGGGGTTGGAAGGGACCCCTGGGGGTCACCCACCCAACCCCCTGCCCAAGCAGCGTCACCCAGAGCAGGGGGCACAGCACCGCAGCCAGGGGGGCTGGAATATCTCCAGAGAAGGAGACTCCACAGCCTCCCTGGGCAGCCTGGGCCAGGGCTCCGGCACCCTCAGAGGGAAGAAGTTCTTCCTCGGGTTCAGCTGGAGCTTCCTCTGCTCCAGTTTGTGCCCGTTGCCCCTTGTCCTGGCGCTGGGCACCACTGCAAAGAGTCTGGCCCCGTCCTCCTGACCCCCACCCTGCAGATATTTAGAGGCATTTCAAAGGTCCCCTCTCAGCCTTCTCTTCTCCAGGCTGAACAAGCCCAGCTCCCTCAGCCTCTCCTCGCAGGAGAGATGCTCCAGTCCCCTCCTCATCCTCGCAGCCCTCCGCTGGGCTCTCTCCAGTAGCTCCTCATCTTTCTGGAACTGGGGAGCCCAGCACTGGACCCAGCACTGCAGATGGGGCCTCCCCAGGGCAGAGCAGAGGGGCAGGAGAACCTCCCTCGCCCTGCTGCCCACACTCCTCCTCATGCACCCCAGGATCCCATCGGCCTTCTGGGCACCCAGGGCACGCTGCTGGCTCCTGGTCACCCTGTCGTCCCCCAGCACTCCCAGTCCCTCTCCGCAGAGCTGCTCTCCAGCAGCTCAGCCCCAGCCTGTGCTGGTGCCTGGGGTTGTTCCTCCCCAGGGGCAGGACCCTGCCCTTGCCCTGGTTGAACCTCATCAGGTTCCTCTCTGCCCAGCTCTCCAGCCTGTCCAGGGCTCGCTGGATGGCAGCACAGCCTGCTGGTGTGTCCACCACTGCTCCCAGTTCTGTGTCACCAGCAAACTTGCTGAGGGTACGCTCTCACTCTTCATCCAGGTCACTGATGAAGAAGTTGAACAAGACTGGGCCCAGTACTGACCCCTGGGGACACCACTGGTTCCAGGCCTCCAACCAGACTCAGCGCCGCTGATGCCAACCCTCTGAGCTCTGCCCTTCAGCCAGTTCTCAACCCACCTCACCGACCGCTCCTCCAGCCCACACCTCCTGAGCTTCCCTAGGAGGATGTGATGGAAACCAGAAATATTTCCATCTCTCTAAATTCCTCCTCCCGAGCACGTGGGAGTTTTATTGCTTCTTAAAATTTTCACGTCTCCGTCGCAGGCGAGGGGGGGGAGTCTCATCTCCCCGTCTTTCGCAGCTGACTTTAAGAATGGTTAATTATAAATACGACTCCGTGACTATTTATACGCGCCCGCACGCGGAGAAGGACAGGTTTAGGACACGCTTCCCACACGGCAGGAGCCAGCACGGAGCGGGGCTGTGGACCACGAGGAGCAGGCACTGGTGGAACTGGGGGGACCTGGACGGGCTGGCTGTGTCCCACAGACCAGGAGGAGCAGGCACTGGTGGGACTGGGGAGGCCCTGGACGGGCTGGCTGTGTCCCACAGACCACGAGGAGCAGGCACTGGTGGGACTGGGGGGCCCTGGACGGGCTGGCTGTGTCCCACAGACCACGAGGAGCAGGCACTGGTGGGACTGGGGGGCCCTGGACGGGCTGGCTGTGTCCCACAGACCAGGAGGAGCAGGCACTGGTGGGACTGGGGGGCCCTGGACGGGCTGGCTGTGTCCCACAGACCACGAGGAGCAGGCACTGGTGGGACTGGGGAGGCCCTGGACGGGCTGGCTGTGTCCCACAGACCACGAGGAGCAGGCACTGGTGGGACTGCGGAGGCCCTGGATGGGCTGGCTGTGTCCCACAGACCACGAGGAGCAGGCACTGGTGGGACTGGGGGGACCTGGACGGGCTGGCTGTGTCCCACAGACCACGAGGAGCAGGCACTGGTGGGACTGGGGAGGCCCTGGACGGGCTGGCTGTGTCCCACGGACCACGAGGAGCAGGCACTGGTGGGACTGGGGGGACCTGGACGGGCTGGCTGTGTCCCACAGACCACGAGGAGCAGGCACTGGTGGGACTGGGGAGGCCCTGGACGGGCTGGCTGTGTCCCACAGACCACGAGGAGCAGGCACTGGTGGGACTGGGGAGGCCCTGGATGGGCTGGCTGTGTCCCACAGACCAGGAGGAGCAGGCACTGGTGGGACTGGGGGGACGCTGGATGGGCTGGCTGTGTCCCACAGACCACGAGGAGCAGGCACTGGTGGGACTGGGGAGGCCCTGGATGGGCTGGCTGTGTCCCACAGACGACGAGGAGCAGGCACTGGTGGGACTGGGGAGGCCCTGGACGGGCTGGCTGTGTCCCACAGACCACGAGGAGCAGGCACTGGTGGGACTGGGGGGGCCCTGGATGGGCTGGCTGTGTCCCACAGACGACGAGGAGCAGGCACTGGTGGGACTGGGGGGCCCTGGACGGGCTGGCTGTGTCCCACAGACCACGAGGAGCAGGCACTGGTGGGACTGGACAAATATTCCCGCGGTGGGAGCGGCGAGAGTCGCTGCGGACGGACCCCGCGGTGTTTTTATCGCCGGGCGCCATCAATTTATGCGCTTATTGAATTTTTCATAACCAAGTTTGTCAACGACCGGCGTTCGGGGTCGTCCTTCACGCGCGGTTATCGCCATGGAAACAGGAGCGGGCGATGAAGCGTCCCCACGTCCTCCCCCCGTCGCGGGATCCGGCCGCGAGCCAACGCCGGCACCGGGCTTCCCCGTCGTGACACGCGGCCCGGTGACGCGCTGCCGCTGCGGAGAGGGACTGGGAGTGCTGGGGGACGACAGGGTGACCAGGAGCCAGCAGCGTGCCCTGGGTGCCAAGAAGGCCGATGGGATCCTGGGGTGCATGAGGAGGAGTGTGGGCAGCAGGGCGAGGGAGGTTCTCCTGCCCCTCTGCTCTGCCCTGGGGAGGCCCCATCTGCAGTGCTGGGTCCAGTGCTGGGCTCCCCAGTTCCAGAAAGATGAGGAGCTACTGGAGAGAGTCCAGCGCAGGGCTGCGAGGATGAGGAGGGGACTGGAGCATCTCTGCTGCGAGGAGAGGCTGAGGGAGCTGGGCTTGTTCAGCCTGGAAAAGAGAAGGCTGCAAGGGGACCTTGGAAATGCCTCTAAATATCTGCAGGGTGGGGGTCAGGAGGACGGGGCCAGACTCTTTGCAGTGGTGCCCAGCGACAGGACAAGGGGCAACGGGCACAAACTGGAGCAGAGGAAGCTCCAGCTGAAGATGAGGAAGAACTTCTTCCCTCTGAGGGTGACGGAGCCCTGGCCCAGGCTGCCCAGGGAGGCTGTGGAGTCTCCTTCTCTGGAGATATTCCAGCCCCGGCTGGACGCGGTGCTGTGCCCCCTGCTCTGGGTGACCCTGCTTGGGCAGGGGGTTGGGTGGGTGACCCACAGAGGGCCCTGCCAACCCCGACCATGCTGGGATTCTGTGGCACCTTCCAACGCCCGGGCTCCGCTCCGAGGCGAAGTCTCGGCTGAAACACGCACCGCCAGCAGGACTGCTTCGCTGGGGGAACCCTGCAGTTTTTGTAGGACCTACCGAAACCGCTGCGCTCTGCGCATCCCTGCTCCCCGGAGCGCCCGCCGGCACCTCCATCAGCGCAGCCGCACATCCTCGTCCCCACACGTCCCTGGGGGGGGTCCCACAGCCCTGCAGCCCCCTCCCCTGCCCACGCGACGCTCCTGGGGGTCACCGCCTGCTCCCCGGATCGGGTGGAGGAGGGTGTCCACCCCGGCACCTCGGCACAGCAGGGTCAGCATCCCAGCGTCCCCGCAAACCCCACCGGGGTGCGGGGAGAGGAGCAGCACCACCAGCCCCCCCGCAGCACCCGAACCCTCCGCTCAGCTCCAATTAACGCCCCCCAGTCCAATTAACCCCCCCCCTCGAAAGCCGACGCGCTGGCAGCACCCTGTGAGCGTTACCCTCACCCGCAGCCCCGCCGGGACGCGGGGACCGTGCACCCAAGTGGGCGAGGACCCCCGCACCCAGGCAGGCAGCGGCGGGGGGGCCGGATCCGGCGCGGGGCGCGGGGTGCGGGGCTCACCTGCGAGGAGGAAGGTGATGAGGCAGGTTTCCTTTGGCATGAAGAGCTTCAGCCGGGAGCCGCTGAAGACGTATTCCACCACGGCCTCGGAGCGGCCGGCGCGCTGCAGGAAGGGCAGGAACTGCTTCGCCTTCTGGGTGTCCTGGGGAAGGGGGGAAAAAGGGGGGGGGGTCAGGGTGGGGGTGTCCTGGATGCGCAGGGACCCGCTGGCACCCCGATGTCCCTCGCCACGGGCTCGGCGCCTGGATTGGTGTCGCCCGCCCGGTGCCGGCCGCGGAGCGATGCGGGATGCGGGGATCCGACGTCTCCCAGCCGGGATGGACCCCGCACCCCACGCCGGCACCCACGTCCCGGGGGCACCGGCTCCGACCGCGCCAGCAGGCAGGAGCAGGCAGGAGCAGGCAGCCTGGATCCTGCCCCATCCCTCCCTTCCACACCGGAGCAGTCCGAGACTCCCGGTGCCTCCCGCTCCCCTCCCGCAGAAATTCATCGGTGGGCTCCGGAGCTGGCGCTCGCGGGCACGGCCGGAGGCAGGAGCTGCTCCACGGCCGGGGCTGGAGCGGGGCTTGATAACTTTGATGAAGCTCCACGCGAGGCGGTGGAAAGGCGTGGGAAGGGGCTCGGCTGGGGAGGCGGCGAGTAAATCCCCGGAGCAGAGGCCGGGATCCAGGGCAGGAGGGGGAAGGAGCTGGAATCTGCCGGAAGAGGAGCCGGAGCCGCTCCCGGAGCGGGCTCCACGATGGCAAATCCTCCAGGGATGGGTGATCCATGGCACCGGGAGCCGGAGGAGCTGGAGCTGCTCCCAGAGTGGGCTCTATGCTGGCAAATCCCCCAGGGATGGGCGACCCGTGGCACTGGGAGACGGAGCCGCTGCCGGAGCGGGCTCCACGATGGCAAATCCTCCAGAGATGGGCGACCCATGGCACCAGGAGCCGGAGCTGCTCCCAGAGCAGGCTCCACGATGGCAAATCCTCCGGGGATGGGTGACCCATGGCACCGGGAGCCGGAGGAGCCGGAGCCGCTCCCGGAGCGGGCTCCACAACGGCAAATCCTCCGGGGATGGGCGACCCGTGGCACCGGGAGCCGGAGGCACTCCCGGAGCGGGCTCTACGCTGGCAAATCCCCCAGGGATGGGTGATCCATGGCACCAGGAGCCGGAGCCGCTCCCGGAGCGGGCTCCACGATGGCAAATCCTCCAGGGATGGGTGATCCATGGCACCGGGAGCCGGAGGAGCCGGAGCCGCTCCCGGAGCGGGCTCCACGCTGGCAAATCCTCCGGGGTTGGGTGACCCGTGGCACCGGGAGCCGGAGCCGCTCCCGGAGCGGGCTCCACGCTGGCAAATCCTCCAGGGATGGGTGACCCATGGCACTGGGAGCTGGAGCCGCTCCCGGAGCGGGCTCCACGATGGCAAATCCCCCAGGGATGGGCAACCCGTGGCACCGGGAGCCGGAGGAGCCATCGCCGTGTGGCTATGCCCGCGGCAGCCGATCTGCGCCCCGCAGCCACTCCAGGCATCGAGCGGGCGCAGCTCTCAGCAGTCCCCATGTCCCCAAGCTGCCTTCCTCCAGCTTCGGCACGGGCACCATCATCTGCCTCGCCGGTGCTTCAGCACCTTTCTCCCAGACCCTGCGGGTCCCTCTGAGGGTGACGGAGCACTGGAACAGGCTGCCCAGGGAGGTTGTGGAGTCTCCTTCTCTGGAGATATTCAAGACCCGCCTGGACAAGGTCCTGTGCAGCCTGATGTAGGTGACCCTGCTTCAACAGAGGGGTTGGACTGGGTGACCCACAGAGGTCCCTTCCAACCCCTACTATTCTGTGATTCTGTGATTCTGTGGGTGCCGACCACACGGCCCCGGCCACGCACCAGCACTCGAGCAGCACCTCCGCGCCGACGTCCCCGCTCTCCTTCGCTGCACCCACCCACTCCGTCCAGCCATGGAGGGGTCCCAGGCAAAGCCAACCCCCACCAGGACCCCAGCCGGGGTGGGGTTGGCAGGCAAAGCCCCCCCGAAACCCCATGGCACTGTACAGTCACGATTTGATGAGCTGAAGGGAGAGAAAAAAATAAAAAGGTGCAAGGAGCCCACCGCGGGGTGGGCTGCGCTGCTCCGGGCCAAAAGCGGGCGATGGGGGAACCCCCTGACTCCCCCGAGCGGGTGGAGGCAGCGAGGAAGAGCTCGGCGCTGAAGATCGGCCCCGCGAGCCGGCTGCCGTCAGCATCGGCAGGAGGAGGCAGCGGCGTCGGAACCTTAAAAATGGATCCTAAAATCCCACCGGGATTCGCGGCTCCTCCGCAGAAGAGGGGCCGGGACGTGGCAGCGCCCGTCGGCGCCGCGGGATAACGAGCGGAGAGCGGCGATTCCCGCGTGGAGAAGCCGGAGCCCATCGAGGGGGGTTCGGTGTCACGGCTGCTTCGTGGTGCGGGAACGAGCCGAGCATCCCACTCTTCATCATCTTTGAGCTGCTCTCCATCATCTTTGAGAGGTCCTGGAGGACAGGAGAGGTGCCCGAGGACTGGAGAAAGGCCAGTGTCACGCCAGTCTTCAAGAAGGGCAAGAAGGAGGAGCCAGGGAACTACAGGCCTGTCAGCCTCACCTCCATCTCGGGAAAGGTGATGGAGCAGCTTATCCTGGAGGCCATCATCAAGAAAGTGGAGGAAAAGAAGGTTCTCAGGAGTAGTCAGCATGGATTCACCAAGGGGAGATCAAGACTGACCAATCTGATGTGAAGTCTCCTTCTCTGGAGATATTCAAGACCCACCTGGACAAGGTCCTCTACAGCCTGCTGTAGGCGACCCTGCTTCAGCAGGGGGTTGGACTGGGTGACCCACAGAGGTCCCTTCCGACCCCTACCATTCTGTGATTCTGTGATCCCGCACCGCTGGCCCCAGCTCTGGCCGGGACCCAGCGGATGCCTCGGGGACAGCCGGACACAGGCGCCGTGGTTCGGAGGGGACGGAGATGAGGAGCTCCTGGACCTGCTGCTTCTCCTGGATCCACTCTCCAGGGCCGGTGACCCGGCTCGGCACAGGACAGCCAGGTCCCAGCTCTTCAAGGGGCAACGGGCACAAACTGGAGCAGAGGAAGCTCCAGCTGAACCCGAGGAAGAACTTCTTCCCTCTGAGGGTGACGGAGCCCTGGCCCAGGCTGCCCAGAGGGGCTGGGGAGTCTCCTTCTCTGGAGATATTCCAGCCCCGGCTGGACGTGGTGCTGTGCCCCCTGCTCTGGGTGACCCTGCTTGGGCAGGGGGTGGGACTGGGGGACCCCCAGGGGTCCCTGCCAACCCCGACCATGCTGGGATTCTGTGATTCCCTTGCCAAGCTCAGCTCCAGCCGTGCCTTGGCCCTCCTGACCCCATCCCTAGACAACCGGGCAGCGTCCCGGTACTCTTCCCAGGATCCCTGTCCCTGTGTCCACCACCTGGCCGTTGCCTTCTTGCCTTTGAGTTTGACCAGCAGGTCTTGGCTCATCCATGCTGGTTTCTTGCCTTCCTTGTCTGACTTCTTACACCTTCCAGACTTCCCGAAGCCTGGAGCATTCCATGGGGTTGGTGGGACCCAAGGGCAGGACCCGGCACTTGGCCTGGTTGAACCTCATAGAGTTGACCTTGGCCCATCGATCCAGCCTGTCCAGATCGATGCTCCCATCGTGGGGACATCATGGGACGTGCCTGCACGGGGACACGGTGACGGAGGCTCTCGGTTCTGCTGGACACAGGGGAGCGCGTGCCGGCGGCCGGGAGGCATCACCGGATAAATTCGGATGGGGAAGAGGAGCAGCGCATCTCCACCGCCCCGGCGTCCGCCCACCCCGGCTGCGCCGAGCCTCAGCGCCCACCTTCACCCCCTGCCACCCAGCTGGCAGCTCGGGCTCCTGCCGCTGTCCCTGGGGGGGGTGAAGCGGCGCTTCCAGGGCATGAACCCCCCGACACCCCCAGCCCACACCTTTTCGGGTCCCCCCCCCCCGATTCATGACAGACCGGGGTGTCCCACCGCGCTGCTGCCGGCTCCCACCCAGGTGGCATCACCCCCATCGCTATTATTTCAGCACTTGAAGCATTTAATTAGCTGGGAATTGAAGGAAAATGATGCATAAATACAGCGAGGAGAAGGAAAAAAAACAAAACCAAACCATCATCCTAACTCCACTTTCATGTGAAGCTCTGCCAATTATGCAAAATTATTCAAGGACTTTTGACAAGGACAGGAGGTTTTCCGGCAGCCGGGCTGCCGCGCGCTTGCCCGCGCTCTCGTGCCGGAGCGCGAGGTAACGGGCGCCGCGAGCCAGCGTGGGGCTGCATCGCGGCCACGCGTCCCTCTCTGCTTTTTCTCTCTTTTTTTTGGGGGGGATTTTTCTTGTCTGCAGCATCGTGGGTCCATAAAGAGGGACGCTGCTTCCCTTTGCCAAGCGGGGAACGCAGGGTGAGGATGAGGATGGGACTTGGGGTGTCGGCGGGGAACGGGATGCTCCCGGGATGCAGCAGCCACGGGATGGCCCAAACCACGAGAAGGTGGCACTGCCCAGCAGGAGCCGGAGCGGGAGGACAGGAGGTTGGGCTGGAGCTGGGAAAACCGGGCCGAATCCTGCGTTTGAGCTCATTCCCCGAATTCCGCACGCTGGTTGCTCGGGAATGGGGAAGGCAGAGCTGGGGACCGGCAGCTCGACCGGGTGGGGACGGAGCTGATGACCCAGGGACGAGGACGCGGTGGTGGATGTGGACAGCACAGGCTGACATCCGTGGGTGAGGGATGCGCTGAAGCCACCCCACGGGATGCACCATGGGTCAGGGTTGGGGACCAAGGCAGGGTGGCACTGAGGGTCCTGTGCCCACCCTGTCACCGCGACCTGGAAGGCCAAACCGCCCAAAAGCCCGTGTTGTCCTGACACCGCTGGCACCGTACTGGCACCAGTGCTGTTTATGGTCTTCACCAATGACCTGGATGGTGGGATCAAGAGCACCCTCAGCGAGTTTGCCGGTGACACCAAGCTGAGTGGGGCAGCCGAGATGCCTGAGGGTCGGGATGGCATCCAGAGGGACCTGGATAACCTGGAGAGGTGGGACCATGCCAACCTCAGGAGGTTCAATGAGGCCAAGGGCAGGGTCCTGCACCTGGGTGGGGGCAACCCCAAGCACAGATCCAGGCTGGGGGTGAAGGGATGGGGAGCAGCCCCGAAGAGAAGGACTTGGGGGTGCTGGGGGTGAGGAGCTGGACACGACCCGGCAGCGTGCGCTGGCAGCCCCGAAGGCCAACGGTGCCCTGGGCTGCATCCCCAGCAGCGTGGGCACAGGGTGAGGGGGGGGATTCTGCCCCTCTGCCCCGCTCTGCTGAGACCCCCCGGGAGTCCTGCGCCCAGCGTCCTTGTCCCCCCCTGGAGGGGCTGTGACAAGGGGTGATGGGACAAGCAGTGATGGGACAAGGGGTGATGGGACAAGGGGTGATGGCTTTAGGCTGAAAGAGGGGAGATTTAGCTCAGATCTAGGGCAGAAATTGTCTCCAAGAAGAGTGGTGAAACCCTGGCCCAGGCTGCCTGGAGAGGCGGTCGAAGCCCCCTCCCTGGGAACACCCCAGGCCAGGTTGGACGGGGCTTGGAGCACCCCTAAATATCGCTTTCCCCCCCAAAACCCAGCCCAGCGCAGCGCTGGAGGGGCTCCGGTTTGGTGCCGACAGCAACGCGCAGCCTCCCACCGCCCCGAGCCCCGCGGGACCCCCGGGCGCGGGCGCTCGCCGAGATTAGAACAGGTTAACAAATCTTCACCAAAGCGGTGATGTATTAGCCTCATTTTGTTCCCTCTCCCACCCAGCTCCAAGCCTTCTGCTCACTGAGTTAATTGAGTTACGGGGCTCCTAACGAGCCCGGCGGCAGCACGGCCCCACCGGGACAGGGGCCAGGGGGCTCGGAGCAGGGACACCCCCGCATCCCACCACCACCCGTTTGCCTCACTCTTCGCAGGCAATCACCCAGGACGTGATTTTTAAAAGCCAAAAAGGCAGCCGAGCCCCGGGGAGCCGGCAGCTCTGCCGCGGGGGTGTCTGCAGGAGTGGGTGCCGGCACGGGCAGCACCCTTCCCCGTGCCCCATCCGGTGGGGACCCCACGACGACGAGCAATCTCCATCTCGTACGGGCAGCGGACACCGCTGCGGACCCCAGCGATTCAAAGCAGGGCGGGAGGCTCGTGTGGGCAGGAATCGGGGTGCTCAGGATGGCGCAGGAATTGGGGTGCCCAGGACGGCGCAGGAATCGGGGTGCCCAGGATGGCGCAGGAATCGGGGTGCCCAGGACGGCGCAGGAATCGGGGTGCCAGGATGGCACAGGAATCGGGGTGCCAGGACGGCGCAGGAATCGGGGTGCCAGGATGGCACAGGAATCGGGGTGCCCAGGACGGCACAGGAATCGGGGTGCCCGGATGGCGCAGAAATCGGGGTGCCCAGGACGGCGCAGGAATCAGGGTGCCAGGACGGCACAGGAATCGGGGTGCCCAGGACGGCGCAGGAATCAGGGTGCCAGGATGGCACAGGAATCAGGGTGCCCAGGATGGCGCAGGAATCGGGGTGCCAGGACGGTGCAGGAATCGGGGTGCCCAGGACGGCACAGGAATCGGGGTGCCAGGATGGCACAGGAATCAGGGTGCCCAGGATGGCACAGGAATCAGGGTGCCCAGGACGGCGCAGGAATCGGGGTGCCAGGACAGCGCAGGAATCAGGGTGCCCAGGACGGCGCAGGAATCAGGGTGCCCAGGACGGCACAGGAATCGGGGTGCCAGGATGGCACAGGAATCGGGGTGCCAGGACAGTGCAGGAATTGGGGTGCCAGGACGGCACAGGAATCGGGGTGCCAGGACGGCGCAGGAATTGGGGTGCCCAGGACGGAGCTCTGTCCCCCCGAGGACGCAGAGGACCTTCTCAAGAAGCCTTGAGATCCCAACCCAGGATGGGCGCACGGACGCAGCTCCGATCTGCTGCTTTCCGAACGCGGTAAAACCCTGCGGCGCGGCGGGGTCCCCTTCGCCCCCGATGCTCCGGGTTACGCCAGCGCGAGGCACGCGCTGAGACCTCCCCAGTTCCCCCCCAGAGAAGAGAAACCCTCGGAGAAATCTCATCTCACCCTTTCAGGGTGCACTGGGGGTGACGACCAGCTTCTGCGGTGGCACCTGGGGGGCCACCGGCCCTGGCAGAGGAGGTCGGGCTGCCCTACGCCCAGCGACGCGTCCCGGCTGCTCCGGCAGACCCCGGCATTGCCGGCGGGCAGGGGTCGTGCCTGCGGGATTCCCGCACATCCCGCACGCAACGAGCGGGACCATGGGCCGGGCACCCAGCACCGCTCCGGCTCTGCTCCATGCACCCCATCCCGGGAAACCACCTCGCCCGCGGCGCAGCAAGGTCCTTACCCCGGAGATGTCGGCCACCCGGTGAATCGGCACCTCCTTCTTGCTGTGCAGCCCTTTGCCATTCTTGATCGCCCTGCAAAAGAGAGGTGGCACGAGCCGTCAGCGCCCACCGTGGTGGCTCGAAGGGCCAGCGTTGCCCCCCGTGCCCACCCAGGGACAGATCGGCTCATTAGCCCGCTAACCCCAATTAGCGGCCTTTGGCAGCTCACCTGGGCTCAGGTACCCGATCAGAGGGGCCACTCAGCCCCTCCATCACCCAACTAAAGGCCTTTGCTCCCCGCACAAAGGGAGGGAAAGAGAGGTGGCACGAGCCATCAGCGCCCACTGCGGTGGCTGGAAGGGCCGGCGTTGCCCCCCGTGCCCACCCAGGGACAGATCGGCTCGTTAGCCCGCTAACCCCAATTACACCTGGGCTCAGGTACCCGATCAGAGTGGCCACTCGGCCCCTCCATCACCCAGCTAAAGGCCTTCGCTCCCCGCACAAAGGGAGGGAAAGAGAGGTGGCACGAGCTGTCAGCGCCCGCCGTGGCAGCTGGAAATGCTGGTGTTGCCCCACGTGCCCACCCAGGGACAGATCGGCTCGTTAGCCCGCTAACCCCAATTACACCTGGGCTCTGGTACCGGATCAGAGTGGCCACGCGGCCCCTCCATCACCCAACTAAAGGCCTTTGCTCCCCGCACAAAGGGAGGGAAAGAGAGGTGGCACGAGCTGTCAGCGCCCGCCGTGGCAGCTGGAAATGCTGGTGTTGCCCCCCGTGCCCACCCAGGGACAGATCGGCTCGTTAGCCCGCTAACCCCAATTACACCTGGGCTCTGGTACCCGATCAGAGGGGCCACTCAGCTCCTCCATCACCCAACTAAAGGCCTTTGCTCCCCGCACAAAGGGAGGGAAAGAGAGGTGGCACGAGCCATCAGCGCCCACCACGGCAGCTGGAAGGGCCGGCGTTGCCCCCCGTGCCCACCCAGGGACAGATCGGCTCGTTAGCCCGCTAACCCCAATTACACCTGGGCTCTGGTACCGGATCAGAGTGGCCACTCGGCCCCTCCATCACCCAACTAAAGGCCTTTGCTCCCCGCACAAAGGGAGGGAAAGAGAGGTGGCACGAGCCATCAGCGCCCACTGCGGCGGCTGGAAGGGCCGGCGTTGCCCCCCGTGCCCACCCAGGGACAGATCAGCTCGTTAGCCCGCTAACCCCAATTACACCTGGGCTCTGGTACCCGATCAGAGTGGCCACGCAGCCCCTCCATCACCCAACTAAAGGCCTTTGCTCCCCGCACAAAGCGAGGGATCAAGGGGAAGGCAAGTGCCCCGGCGAGACGTGAAATTAATACCCGCTTCTTTCAGCGCTTCATCACGTGAAACGTTTTAAATGCAAAACACGCCGCGAACGCTCCAATTCTAATGGAAATCAGGTTAAAATAATCCAGAGGCGATAAGGAGCCGGAACGAAGCAATGCCACACACGGAGGGCACCAGATCCGACACCGGACCCGGTTCTGCAGCGGCGGTGCCGAGCCAGCTCGGGTGCCGGCTGCCGTGCCGGCCGTGCCTGGGGACAGGGGTGCAGCGCCGGGATGGGATCGACCCCCCGGACCCGGCCACGGAGGGGATTAGTGACGCTGCTCTTGGCAGAGCCACCGCCATCGGGCTCATGGCCGAGCACCGCGGCCACAGAGCAGAGCCCGGCACCGCGGCGTTGCCGAACCTCACCCCGGCACCCGCAGTGCACCCGGGCTGTCGCCCCGGGCTGTCGACCCGGCGGCAGCTTGCGTCGGTTTTCACGCCGCTCACGGCCGGGCTGGCTGGCTGCCGGCGCGGGAGCGAGCGGAGGCAGCGGCGGGCGAGAAGGCGGCGCGGGTTCGATAGAGCTCCGTCCCCTGACAGGTTTGTCCTTTTCCAGCTTCCAAAGGCCAAGCTCATTTTTCCGGAGCAGGAGCCAGCGGGGAGCTGCCGCCCGTGCCGGGGTGAATGTGCCTGGCACAGCCACGGTGACCTCCCGAAGCCGCTCGCCAGCCCGACGCTTGGATTTTGGGGGGGTTGGGGCTTTTTTTTTCTTAGCCCCTCAGCAGCGGGGTGGTGAATCCACCCCAAGCTGGGCTGGAAACCAAGTCCCTGACTCACATCACCCAGAGGATGCCGTGCCCTCAGCTCGGGGTCGCCAGCGCCCGCCGCCGCGCCAGGCAGCGACTTCGGCTCATCCCAAGGGATGCCCGGAGCCGGAGACATCCCCGGCAAGGCCAACCCTGCTTTCTCAGCGCTTTCTTTCCCCCCCAAGTGGGGGGGCAGCTGGCAGGAGCTCGCCCCCCTCGCACCCCCTTTCATCCCCACGCTACGCGATGCTCCCGCGATTCAAGCGACGAGCTACCGCACCCCGCGGTCCCCCAGATCCCCCCCGAATCCCCGCGGGCACAGGTCCTCGGGCTCCCGCGGCCGCCGGGGAACGAAAGCTCCGTATTTTTCGAGGCTACTCAATAGCTGCTCCCAGGGAGGAGGCACGGATTTGCTCAGAGTGGACCGCGACGATAACAAAAATACAAGGGGAGAAATTCAAAGGCTCCGCCGAGGCTTTGCGCAGCAATCAATTTGCTGAGCTGGATCATTCGAGGAGCTGTCTGGAAGAAGCCGACCTGTTAAATCAGCAAAAGGATTTCTTCTTTCTCCCTCGCCCTGCTTCGAGACGCCCCTCCCCGCTCAGCGCTGCACCCAGGGATAAGTGGCTGGGCCAAAAATAGCTTTTCTTTTTTTCAGGAAAACAGCTCTTTTCCCCCCGGTTCGGAAGAAAGACAAAGTTAAACAAGCGCCGTAACGCCCGGCAGGCTGGAAGCCGGAGCAAGGGCAGCCAGGGATGCTCGTCCTTGTGCCACATCGGGACGTGGGCGGTGTGACGGTCCCCCCCTGGGGATGAGGCCACCCCGGGCACGAGCTCCGTGTCCCCGCAGCAGGGTTTTGCCACGGGGGAGCAGGAGAAGGCTGGGGCAGGCGAGGATGCTGCCGGAGGCTGGCGGGGCGGCACGGCATCAGCGCGTGGTCCCGGAGCTGCCCCTCGCTGGGAAGCGGGGCTGGGGGACGCAGGGAGGGCACGCGCCCGCTCCGGGAAACCGTGGTGGGATGGGAAAGCTGGTCACCCCCTTTCTGAACCCCCCCACGGAGCAGGCACCGACAGCTCGGTCCCGGGAGATCCGACCTCGGCCTTGGCTAAAGAGCCAGGAAGGTGAAAGGGGTTTTGCAAGTCAAACTGCTCCAAGCCCCCCTCCACCGAGAGTTCCAGGGACCCCAATCCCGCCCCGAATCTCCCGTTCCCTTCAGGAGCCTGCTCCTGCCCCCCCAGCATCGCCCCAGAGCTGCCACCCTGCAGCTGGGGACATCCCCATGTCCAGGACAGCCGAGCATCCCGATATTGGGGGTGTCAGAGCTTCCTGGTACTCAGGACATCGGAGCACCCCAATATTCAGGATATCCGAGCACCCCAATATTCAGGATATCCAAGCTCGAGCTCCCTGCCCGCCCGGAGCGTGGCCGTGGGCTCCATCCGTGGCACTGACGGTCGGACTTGATGATTTCCGCTGTCTTTTCCAACCTTCATGATTCTCTGACTCTACGCTCCACCACATCCAACCGCGGGCATCCCGGTGCCCGGCTGGACGATCGCCCACGCCGGAGCGCTCCGAGATGCCGATTTAATGCCAGGCACATCCTCTTTGCCAAAGGCACATCCCCGGAGGCCCCGAGCAATCCGCCGGCCGCCGATCCCACGCCACGGCGGGGGTGCGAGGCGGGGAGGGAGCGCCAGCACCCCGTTTATCAACCCCCCCCCTGCTCTTTTCAGAGGCTCGCAGTAAAACTGAGCGCGGTCTTGCACAGCGGGCTGGCAGGAACCACGCTGCAACCCCCTCCAAGCTGCTCAGCCCTGCTGTCGGCGCAGCGCCGTCAGCCGCTGCCAAAGCTGCTGCCGAGGAGGAGATGAAATCCCACCGCCGCGCTGGGCCCGGCTGTGCCACCGCCTCCGGTGCAGCCGGAGCCGGGCCAGCACCCGCGGGGACACGGGAGAGGGAAGGGGCACCCATCGATCGCCCTTCCCCATGGGTAGGATGGGATGTGGGAGGATGGACGGGGTGCAGCCCGCTCTGGGCTTCTCCCTGCGGAGCAGCAAGGCTCGGGCACGGCTCCGCGGGCGGAGACGCGGGGCAGGGACCCAGCTCCGGCGCAGGGGACGCGGGGATGCGAGCGGGGCGGAATGGTGTGATCACCTCCCATGGGGAGCTGGGCCGTGCACAGCTGGAATGTGCACGCCTGGACCATGCACAGCTGGAGTGTGCATGCCTGGATCACACATGCCTGAGCCATGCACATCTGGATCGTGCACGCCGGGGCCATGCACAGCTGGAATCTGCACGCCTGGACCATGCACAGCTGGAATGTGCATGCCTGGATCACACATGCCTGAGCCATGCACACCTGGATTGTGCACGCCTGGGCCATGCACAGCTGGAATGTGCATGCCTGGATCACACATGCCTGAGCCATGCACACCTGGATCGTGCACGCCTGGGCCATGCACAGCTGGAATGTGCACACCTGGACCATGCATACAAGGACTGTGCATGCCTGGACTGTGCACAGCTGGAATGTGCATGCCTGGATCATGCACGCCTGGGCCATGCACAGCTGGACCATGCACAGCTGGAATGTGCACACCTGGGCCATGCATATCAGGTCTGAGCATGCCTGGACTGTGCACAGCTGGAATGTGCATGCCTGGGCCATGCAGACCTGGATCGTGCATGCCGGGGCCATGCACAACTGGGCCATGCACAGCTGGAATCTGCATGTCTGGGTCATGCATACCAGGTCTGAGCATACCTGGACTGTGCACAGCTGGAATGCGCATGCCTGGATCTCACATGCCTGGGCCATGCACATCTGGATCGTGCATGCCTGGGCCATGCACAGCTGGAATCTGCACGTCTGGACCGTGCACAAGCTGGACCATGCGTGCCTGGGCCATGCACAGCTGCAATCTGCATGCATGGACTGTGCACAGCTGGAATATGCACGCCTGGATCACACACGCCTGGGCCATGTACACCTGGATCGTGCATGCCTGGGCCATGCACAACTGGACCATGCACAGCTGGAATGTGCACGCCTGGGCCATGCATATCAGGTCTGAGCATGCCTGGACTGTGCACAGCTGGAATGTGCATGCCTGGGCCATGCACAGCTGGATTGTGCATGCCTGGGCCATGCATACCACGACTGTGCATGCCTGGACTGTGCACAGCTGGAATGCGCATGCCTGGATCTCACATGCCTGGGCCATGCACAGCTGGAATGTACATGTCTGGGTCACGCACAGCTGCAATGTGCATTCCTGGGCCATGCACAGCTGGATTGTGCATGCCTGGACCACACGTGCCTGGGCTATGCATACCTGGATCGTGCACGCCTGGAATCTGCACGCCTGTGCCATGCACAAGCTGGACCATGCACAGCTGGAATGTACACGCCTGGGCCATGCATACCAGGACTGTGCATGCCTGGACTGTGCACAGCTGGAATGTGCATTCCTGGGCCACGCACAGCTGGAATCTGCATGCCTGGATCTCACACACCTGGACCATGCACAGCTGGAATCTGCATGCGTGGGCCATGCACAGCTGGAATGTGTGTGCCTGGACTGTGCATGGCTGGATCACATGTGCCCGGGCCATGCACATCTGGACCGTGCAACCTCAACTTGGCACACCTGGAGCCCGCACACCGGGACTTTGCACATCTGGACCGTGCAACCTCAACTGTGCACACCTGGAGCCCGCACACCGGGACTTTGCACATCTGGAGCCAGCACCCCAGGACCATGCACCCCAGGACAGCGACCGGGGCAGGCGAGGAAGGCAACGACACCGGGCGCAGCCCTGCCCGCGTGTGAGCTACGGGCAGGCAGCGGAGCGGGCAGGGCTGCCCGCTCGGGCAGAAAACGCAGCGCTTGCCGCCGCGGGCAGCTGGCAGAGGAGCAGGCAGGCAGCGGGCTCTGCCTGCATCAGCGGTTCCGCCGCCTCCGCCGAGGACGCGGCGCGGGGAAGCATCCGCACGCGTTTTTCTCGCCGCCATAACCTCGACCTAATTACGGGGAGGCCAGAAGGCGTCTCCGGTCCCGCGGATCGGCTGCGACGTCACCAGACAGGCCGGGGCGGGAAGGCTGCGGCAGCGCTCTGCCGGACGTTGGGTGGGGGGGCACCCGCAGAGGGTCCTGCTCGGGGAGGGATTTCGGCTGCTGAGGGGTTTGGGGGGGTGGAGATCTCGCAGAGCTGGGGTGCCTGCGGAGGGGAAGGGATGCTCGCCCTGGGAAGGAGGGATGGGGCGCAGGGAGGGCACTCGGCCCAGTCTTGTTCAACTTCTTCATCAGTGACCTGGATGAAGAGTCAGAGCGTACCCTCAGCAAGTTTGCTGGTGACACCAAACTGGGAGCAGTGGTGGATACGCCGGCAGGCTGTGCTGCCATCCAGCGAGCCCTGGACAGGCTGGAGAGTTGGGCAGAGAGGAACCTGATGAGGTTCAACAAGGGCAAGGGCAGGGTCCTGCCCCTGGGGAGGAACAACCCCAGGCACCAGCACAGGTTGGGGCTGAGCTGCTGGAGAGCAGCTCTGCGGAGAGGGACTGGGAGTGCTGGGGGACGACAGGGTGACCAGGAGCCAGCAGCGTGCCCTGGGTGCCAAGAAGGCCGATGGGATCCTGGGGTGCATCACGAGGAGTGTGGGCAGCAGGGCGAGGGAGGTTCTCCTGCCCCTCTGCTCTGCCCTGGGGAGGCTCCATCTGCAGTGCTGGGTCCAGTGCTGGGCTCCTCAGTTCCAGAAAGATGAGGAGCTACTGGAGAGAGTCCAGCACAGGGCTGCGAGGATGAGGAGGGGACTGGAGCATCTCTCCTACGAGGAGAGGCTGAGGGAGCTGGGCTTGTTCAGCCTGGAGAAGAGAAGGCTGCGAGGGGACCTTCGAAATGCCTCTAAATATCTGCAGGGTGGGGGTCAGGAGGCCGGGGCCAGACTCTTTGCAGTGGTGCCCAGCGCCAGGACAAGGGGCAACGGGCACAAACTGGAGCAGAGGAAGCTCCAGCTGAAGCCGAGGAAGAACTTCTTCCCTCTGAGGGTGACGGAGCCCTGGCCCAGGCTGCCCAGAGGGGCTGTGGAGTCTCCTTCTCTGGAGATATTCCAGCCCCACCTGGCCGCGGTGCTGTGCCCCCTGCTCTGGGTGACCCTGCTTGGGCAGGGGGTGGCACTGGGGGATCCCCAGGGGTCCCTGCCAACCCCAACCATTCTGGGATTCTGTGACACGGCGAGGATGGGACCGAGGGGCACCCCACGGCCAGGGGAGCACCACCACCCCGGCGCGGCACTCACCGAGCCTCCGCGGCCAGGAGCTCGTCGTAGTGCGAGGATCTTTGGTCGTCGTCCTGCCGGTAGCGGATGACGGTGGCCAGGCCCTTGCTCACCAGCGCTTCGGCGATGTTGCTGCAAGACAGAAGAGCAGGGGGGCTCAGCACCGGCGGCGGGGCCCATCCTTCCACAGCACCCACCATAACCGGACCCCGCGCATCGCGCCGGTCCCCGACGCCGCATCAGAGCTGCCGGGGGGAGAGGGGGAGGTGACCCCCACCCCATTTCACGGCACCGGCCAAGGGAAGGTGCTTGGAGCAACACCTCACAGCTAACGGGGACCTCAGGGCACAGCCACGCGGTCACCGCACCGGCACGCAGGACCTCTGCGGTGGGGGACCCAAAAACACCCCCCGAAACCACAGGGCTCAGCACCCCGGGGGCCGTGGGAACCTCCTCCTCGATGTTCCCTTCCTATCGCTTCTTTACCCCCCCCGCCACCCCCTCACCGGCGAGGGGACGCCGGCGCTGGGGCCGGCTGCCAACGGGTGCCGCGTGCCCAGGCGGCGCGGCAAATTGGCTGCCATTGCACTCTGCTGCTTGAAAGAAATTCGTGAATTCTGCTTCGCCGAGCGCATCTGTAATGCTCCTCCAATTACACAGGCAGCGCATGGACCGCTAATTCACTACTGAAAAAAAAAAAATATATATATATATTTGTATGGGAGGGGCCTGATCCGTTCTCAAACCCTGGGAGCACCCCTGCCCTGGAGAGGGGGAAGGGCAGAGCAGGGCGTGGACTGCTAATTCACTACTAAAAAAAAAAAGAATATATATATATATATTTTGTAGGGGGGGGGGGGCCTGATCCGTTCTCAAACCCTGGGAGCACCCCTGCCCTGGAGAGGGGGAAGGGCAGAGCCATCACCGGGAGCTGAAAATAGGTCTCGCCTCGGAGCGGGGGCTGGGGGGGGGAAATAAAAATCAGGATTGGTAAACGAGGAAATGGGCTGCAGCGGGAGGCAGCTGCAGAGGCAGCGCTGGAAATGCCAAGCAGCCAGGAATAAGCACCGACAGCTATTCTGGGCACGAGCAAGGAGGCTGCGGCGGTGGGTGCGGGGCTGGTGCCCCCCCCGGTGCCACCGCTGTCCCACCGGCGATGCCACGCTTTGGGGTTGGGCAGAGCGGGGTGCTGGGCTCCGTTCCGGGGTCCCCAGCGCCTCGGGAGCCGCGGGGCACGGCCTGAGGGCACCGGGCAGAGGTGACCCCGCCAGGGACGCCAGCCCTGGTGCCCTGCGCACTATGGGGGGGTCGCGGAGGGGGGAGGCAGAAGCACCCCGAGATGTCCAAATCTGCTCCCGCCCGCCGAAGGGTGCTGGCAGGGCCAGACCTCCCCAGCCGCTCGGTGCCAGCCCGGCTCTGCCGGTGAGGACAACGTGCCCCGGGACGTCCTGGGCATCACTTGGTGACGGGCGTCACCGGGAGGGTGCACGAGGTGGGATGGGCATCACCAGGAGGGTGCATGAGCCAGGATGGGCATCACCAGCAGGGTGCACGAGGTGGGATGGGCATCACCAGGAGGGTGCACGAGCTGGGATGGGCATCACCAGGAGGGTGCACGAGCCAGGATGGGCATCACCAGTAGGGTGCACGAGGTGGGATGGGCATCACCAGGAGGGTGCATGAGCTGGGATGGGCATCATCAGAAGGGTGCATGAGGTGGGATGGGCATCACCAGGAGGGTGCATGAGGTGGGATGGGCATCACCAGGAGGGTGCACGAGGTGGGATGGGCATCACCAGGAGGGTGCACAAGCTGGGATGGGCATCACCAGGAGGGTGCATGAGCCAGGATGGGCATCACCAGCAGGGTGCACGAGGTGGGATGGGCATCACCAGGAGGGTGCACGAGCTGGGATGGGCATCACCAGTAGGGTGCACGAGGTGGGATGGGCATCACCAGGAGGGTGCATGAGCCAGGATGGGCATCACCAGCAGGGTGCACGAGCTGGGATGGGCATCACCAAGAGACTTCATGAGCCGGGATGGGCATCACCAGGAGGGTGCACGAGGTGGGATGGGCATCACCAAGAGACTTCATGAGCCGGGATGGGCATCACCAGGAGGGTGCACGAGCCGGGATGGGCATCACCAGGAGGGTGCACGAGGTGGGATGGGCATCACCAGGAGGGTGCACGAGCCAGGATGGGCATCACCAGGAGGGTGCATGAGGTGGGATGGGCATCACCAGGAGGGTGCACGAGCCGGGATGGGCATCACCAGGAGGGTGCACGAGCCAGGATGGGCATCACCAGTAGGGTGCACGAGGTGGGATGGGCATCACCAGGAGGGTGCATGAGCTGGGATGGGCATCATCAGAAGGGTGCATGAGGTGGGATGGGCATCACCAGGAGGGTGCACAAGCTGGGATGGGCATCACCAGGAGGGTGCATGAGCCAGGATGGGCATCACCAGCAGGGTGCACGAGGTGGGATGGGCATCACCAGGAGGGTGCACGAGCTGGGATGGGCATCACCAGGAGGGTGCACGAGCCAGGATGGGCATCACCAGTAGGGTGCACGAGGTGGGATGGGCATCACCAGGAGGGTGCATGAGCTGGGATGGGCATCATCAGAAGGGTGCATGAGGTGGGATGGGCATCACCAGGAGGGTGCATGAGGTGGGATGGGCATCACCAGGAGGGTGCACGAGGTGGGATGGGCATCACCAGGAGGGTGCACAAGCTGGGATGGGCATCACCAGGAGGGTGCATGAGGTGGGATGGGCATCACCAGGAGGGTGCATGAGGTGGGATGGGCATCACCAGGAGGGTGCATGAGGTGGGATGGGCATCACCAGTAGGGTGCACGAGGTGGGATGGGCATCACCAGGAGGGTGCATGAGCCAGGATGGGCATCACCAGCAGGGTGCACGAGCTGGGATGGGCATCACCAAGAGACTTCATGAGCCGGGATGGGCATCACCAGGAGGGTGCACGAGGTGGGATGGGCATCACCAAGAGACTTCATGAGCCGGGATGGGCATCACCAGGAGGGTGCACGAGCCGGGATGGGCATCACCAGGAGGGTGCACGAGGTGGGATGGGCATCACCAGGAGGGTGCACGAGCCAGGATGGGCATCACCAGGAGGGTGCATGAGGTGGGATGGGCATCACCAGGAGGGTGCACGAGCCGGGATGGGCATCACCAGGAGGGTGCACGAGCCAGGATGGGCATCACCAGTAGGGTGCACGAGGTGGGATGGGCATCACCAGGAGGGTGCATGAGCTGGGATGGGCATCATCAGAAGGGTGCATGAGGTGGGATGGGCATCACCAGGAGGGTGCACGAGCTGGGATGGGCATCACCAGGAGGGTGCACGAGGTGGGATGGGCATCACTAGGAGGGTGCACGAGCTGGGATGGGCATCACCATGCGGGTGCACGAGGCAGGATGGGCATCACCAGGAGGGTGCACAAACCAGGATGGGCATCACCAGGAGGGTGCACGAGGCAGGATGGGCATCACCAGGAGGGTGCACGAGCTGGGATGGGCATCACCAGGAGGGTGCATGAGCCGGGATGGGCATCACCAGGAGCCCTCAGCCCAACACACGCCGGGGCAGAGGCCTGAAGGAACCTGAGGCCAGACCCCTGGTGATGGGGACACTGGGCAGAGCTGTCCCCCGGCCCCCGCCGCAGCAGCACCCCAGAAATGGCCCCTCCATCCCACTCCCATGCCGGGGAGCTGCTGCTGCACCCCCAGAGCAGGACATCTGCAGCGCGTCCCCAGCCTGACCCACCCCAGGGACAAACCCCCAGTGGCAATCGCCACCAGCCCGGGGCCGGACGGCTCCTTCCCGTGCGGTCACGTCCCACCAAGCACAAGCAGACAGCCTGGGACACCCCTTCGTGTCCCTTGTCCCCACCCCGGGGCTCGGGAGCAGGCAGCGGCTCTCCAGACCAGACGGGGGGTCCCAGGCTCCTGCAAAGCCCGGCTGGGGGGACCCCTCCTTGGCACTGGCATCGGGGGGCTGCGCTCGCAGCGTGGGGCCACCGAGCCCCCGCTCTGCCACGGTCCGGCTCTAATTAAGGTTTTGGAGATGATGTTCCTGTGGGTGGTGGGGACCAAGAGCAAACGGGGGGTGCTGGGCAGCCACGGGGATGCCGCAGCGCCCGGCTGCCTCAGTTTCCCTGCCCTGAGCAGCCGTGCTGGGACCCCGCCATGGCTCCAGCACTGGGGACCAGTCATTGCCCCCAGCAAACGCTTCAGCTCCACCACCGAGCCCTGAGCCATGGGTGACGGAGAATGACCCTAACGAGGGGTGAGCGGGTGCCGGGCTGGAACCCCGGCAGGGCACGGGGGGTGCCAGGGAGACCCCAGGACCTGCGTCCGCCCTCCTTAACCCGAGACCCCAGCTGGGTCTGGCAGGGTGGGGGGCACCCAGGAGCTCTACCCTGTGGGGTGCTGGCGAGGAGAGAAGCCACCCGCACCCCCACACACCCCCTGGGTGAGGGCACCCCTCCTGCACCCCACTGCGCCGGGCAGCGTGACGCAGGCTGGCACGTTTGCCTGCTAGGGAGGAAGATGAGGGAGGACAGACTCCATGGGACCTGTCCCCACAAGGGCCATCAGCCCCCTCCCGACGCACCCACCCAGCTGGGAGCACCACAACCCGCTCCCCCCCCCCAGCAGCATCCCACTCCCCATCCCACTGGGATCCCTCTCCCCATCCCAGCAGCATCCCGCTCCCCATCCCAGCAGCATCCCTCTCCCCATCCCACTGGCATTCCGCTTCCCAGCCCAGCCGCATCCCTCTCCCCATCCCAGTGGCATCCCACTCCATAACAACCATCCCACTCACCATCCCAGCCACATCCCCCTCCCCATCCCACCGGCATCCCGCTCCCAAGCCCAGCCCCATCCCTCTCCCTATACCATTTGCATCCCACTCCCCATCCCAGTGGCACCCCGCTCCCCATCCCAGCCCCATCCCAATCCCCATCCCACCAGAATCCCGCTCCCCACCCCAGCCCCACACCACTCCCCATCCCACCAGCATCTCTCTCCCCATTCCAGCCACATCCGAACCCCCATCCCAGTAGCATCCCACTCCCCATCCCAGCCCCATCCCAATCCCCATCCCACCAGCATCTCTCGCCCCATTCCAGCCACATCCGAATCCCCATCCCAGTAGCATCCCACTCCCCATCCCAGCCACATCCCACTCCCCATCCCATCAGCATCCCACTCCCCACGCCAGCCCCATTCCACTCCCCATCCCACCAGCATCTCTCTCCCCATTCCAGCCACATCCGAATCCCCATCCCAGCCCCATCCCACTCCCCATCCCAATCCCCATCCCACCAGAATCCCACTCCCCACGCCAGCCCCATCCCACTCCCCATCCCACCAGCATCTCTCTCCCCATTCCAGCCACATCCGAACCCCCATCCCAGCCCCATCCCACTCCTCATCCCAGCCCCATCCCACTCCCCATCCCACTGGCATCCCACTCCTCATCCCAGCCCCATCCCACTCCCCATCCCACCGGCATCCCGCTCCCCATCCCAGCCCCATCCCGCTCCCCATCCCGCTCCCCATCCCAGCTCCATCCCAATCCCCATCCCACCGGCATCCCGCTCCCCATCCCGCTCCCCATCCCAGCCGCCCACGTCCCTCCCCAGCACCTTACTCCCCTCCTCTCCGAGCGGATAAGCGGCTGTTCCTGGCACAAGACTCCAGAAGCAGCCAATACGCACAAAATCAAAGTTCCCATCATTTCCAGCGGTCAGGGGGCAGCAAGTATTAAATCCCAGGATACCGGGATTAACGGAGGGATCATTAAAAATCACAGCATGGTCGGGGTTGGAAGGGACCCATGGGGGTCACCCAGTCCCACCCCCTGCCCAAGCAGGGTCACCCAGAGCAGGGGGCACAGCACCGCGGCCAGCCGGGGCTGGAATATCTCCAGAGAAGGAGACTCCACAGCCTCCCTGGGCAGCCTGGGCCAGGGCTCCATCACCCTCAGAGGGCAGAAGTTCTTCAGCTCCGGCGCTGGGTCTCGCCGTCTCAGCACCGGTGCCCGCAGGAGGCACTTCAGTCCCAAGGGACCCCCCCCCACCCGGGAGACACCTCCTTCCCAGGACTGCACCGAAGCCGGGGGGCTCGGGGACGGCAGCCCGCTGTCACATCGTTTTAGGGGGCGAGGGGCTTAACTCCGGGTCCCCGAGCTTGCAGCTGCCCCGCTCCCTGCCCAGCCGGGTCCCTGCCAGCTCCAGGATGGCCACCAAGCCCTGCCAGCACCCTGCCAGCTCCAGGATGGCCACCAAGCCCTGCCAGCACCCTGCCAGCTCCAGAGCGGGCACCAAGCCCTGCCAGCACCCTGCCAGCTCCAGGGCAGCTACCAAGCCCTGCCAGCACCCTGCCAGCTCCAGAGCGGGCACCAAGCCCTGTCAGCACCCTGCCAGCTCCAGGATGGGCACCAAGCCCTGCCAGCACCCTGCCAGCTCCAGGGTGGCCACCAAGCCCTGCCAGCACCCTGCCAGCTCCAGGGTGGCCACCAAGCCCTGCCAGCACCCTGCCAGCTCCAGGATGGCCACCAAGCCCTGCCAGCACCCTGCCAGCTCCAGGGTAGGTACCAAGCCCTGCCAGCACCCTGCCAGCTCCAGGGCAGGTACCAAGCCCTGCCAGCACCCTGCCAGCTCCAGGATGGCCACCAAGCCCTGCCAGCACCCAGCCAGCACCCTGCCAGCTCCAGGATGGGCACCAAGCCCTGCCAGCACCCTGCCAGCACCCTGCCAGCTCCAGGGTGGCCACCAAGCCCTGCCAGCACCCTGCCAGCTCCAGGGTAGGTACCAAGCCCTGCCAGCACCCTGCCAGCTCCAGGGCAGGTACCAAGCCCTGCCAGCACCCTGCCAGCTCCAGGGCAGGTACCAAGCCCTGCCAGCACCCTGCCAGCTCCAGGATGGCCACCAAGCCCTGCCAACCCTCAGCCAGCCGCCGGCAGCCTCGCCAAAGCTCATCCCCGCGGCCAAACTCCTGGGGCCGAGGCTGGCAGCAGCCACCTCCTCCTCGTAGGAGGGAGCAGCTTGCAAAGCAGCAGCGAAATCTGGTCCCTTCCCAGCGGCTCGGGCTGCAAAAAAATCCCACCCAGCTCCTGGGCACGAGCCCAGCTTTACCCTGGCACCGCGGCCCACGCAGGCAGCTCGCCGCCATCACGGCTCCGGCGCGGACGGAGAAAGGCGGCAGCCGGTGCCCGCTGCAGCCCGCGGCCCCCCGAGGGTTACAAAGCCAGGCTGGGCTTCCTCGTGGTGGGGAAAGCACGTGTCCCACGGCTTGTGGCTGTCGCCCACCCCTCCATCCTCCCCGGGGCTCGGTGACCCCGGCTCTGCCCGGGCAAGGAACCCCGCAGCTGCCCAGCACGCAGCGTCACCCGGCACGAGCCCGGCCAGGAGAGACGCGGCCCAGTGTTATGGGGGGCTCGGGGAGACGGGACTGCGGATGGAAACGCATCAAGAGTGTGGGCAGCAGGGTGAGGGAGGGTCTCCTGCCCCTCTGCTCTGCCCCAGTGAGGCCCCATCTGCAGTGCTGGGTCCAGTGCTGGGCTCCCCAGTTCCAGAAAGATGAGGAGCTACTGGAGAGAGCCCAGCGCAGGGCTGCGAGGATGAGGAGGGGACTGGAGCATCTCTCCTGCGAGGAGAGGCTGAGGGAGCTGGGCTTGTTCAGCCTGGAGAAGAGAAGGCTGAGAGGGGACCTTAGAAATGCCTCTAAATATCTGCAGGGTGGGGGTCAGGAGGACGGGGCCAAGCTCTTTGCAGTGGTGCCCAGCGACAGGACAAGGGGCAACGGGCACAAACTGAAGCAGAGGAAGCTCCAGCTGAAGATGAGGAAGAACTTCTTCCCTCTGAGGGTGCCGGAGCCCTGGCCCAGGCTGCCCAGAGGGGCTGGGGAGTCTCCTTCTCTGGAGATATTCCAGCCCCAGCTGGACGCGGTGCTGTGCCCCCTGCTCTGGGTGACCCTGCTTGGGCAGGGGGTGGCACTGGGTGACCCCAGGGGTCCCTTCCAACCCCGCCACGCTGGGATTCGGGGATTCTGTGAAACGCACATTTGGGGACGTTCAGACACCCAAACCGGAGAGCCCCGGGCTTCGGTGAGCCGAGCAGCACCCACCGCCCGGCAAAAGGCCCTGGGACTGCACCAGGCAGGGGAACACCGAGAGCCCCCAGTGCCCCCCGGGCTCGGAGCATCGCCTTGGCCTGCACGGATCGCTCCCAGGGGCCCAGGCCACGCTCCGTGTGCGGTGTGGTCGGTGCCCACCCTGCACCCCTCAGCGGGAGCCCATCCTGCACCCCGCAGCGGGAGCCCACCCTGCACCCCGCAGCGGGAGCCCACCCTGCACCCTGCAGCGGGAGCCCATCCTGCACCCCTCAGCGGGAGCCCATCCTGCACCCCGCAGCGGGAGCCCATCCTGCACCCCGCAGCGGGAGCCCATCCTGCACCCCGCAGTGGGAGCCCATCCTGCACCCCGCAGCGGGAGCCCACCCTGCACCCCGCAGCGGGAGCCCATCCTGCACCCCGCAGTGGGAGCCCACCCTGCACCCCGCAGCGGGAGCCCACCCTGCACCCCGCAGCAGGAGCCCACCCTGCACCCCTCAGCGGGAGCCCATCCTGCACCCTGCAGCGGGAGCCCACCCTGCACCCCGCAGCGGGAGCCCATCCTGCACCCCGCAGTGGGAGCCCACCCTGCACCCCGCAGCGGGAGCCCACCCTGCACCCCGCAGCAGGAGCCCACCCTGCACCCCTCAGCGGGAGCCCATCCTGCACCCTGCAGCGGGAGCCCACCCTGCACCCCTCAGCAGGAGCCCATCCTGCACCCCACAGCGGGCACCTGACCCCAGCAGCCCCCCACCTGCCTCTACCAGCACCGAGACCTCCGAGCCGTGGCCGGGGACCCGCGTGGCCACGATGCTGCAAAGCCTCCGAGCACCGGGACGGGTCGGAGCCCCTCGCCCAGCGCCGGGTTCCCGGTGGTGGCACGGAGCAGGGGCAGCCCACGGCGCTGGCCTCGCTGCCTCCCGCAGCCCCCGAGCCCCGACCCACGGCCGGGGGACGCAGCGTCACGGATTGCACTGAAACAAACCCCAAATCCACCCTCCCGGGCTTTGATCCCAACTCTGAGCAGCTTCTTCGGAGGCTTCTCCTTCATTCCTGGAACGGGGAGTGAGAAAGTGTCCCCTTGTCACCCTCCCGGGGCCACTGGGGGGGTTGGATGCTCTGAGAGCGGCTGCTGGAGCTTGCAGAGCCGTGCCGGCATCCCAGCACCCCCAACAACCCCAACCATGAAATCCTGAGCTGTGCCAGCATCCCCAATAATCCCAGCCACGAAATCCTGAGCTTTGTGAGGATCCCAGCATCCCCAACAACCCCAGTCATGAAATTCTGTGCCGTGCCAGCATCCCAGCACCCCCAATAACCCCAGCCACAAAATCCTGAGCTTTGTGAGGATCCCAGCATCCCCAACAACCCCAGCTATGAAATTCTGAGCTGTGCCAGCATCCCCAAAAACTTCAGCCATGAAATCCTGAGCTGTGTGAGGATCCCAGCATCCCCAGCAACACCAGTCATGAAATTCTGAGGTTTGTGAGGATCCCAGCACCCTCAACAACCCCAGACACGAAATTCTGAGCCATGCCAGCATCCCTAAAAACCCCAGCCATCAAATTCTGAGCTGCATGAGCATCGCAGCATCCCCAGCAACTCCAGCCATGAAATCCTGAGCTGTACGAGCATCCCAGCATCACCAATAATCCCAGCCATGAAATCCCGAGCTGTGTGAGGATCCCAGCATCCCCAGCAACTCCAGTCACAAAATTCTGAGCTGTGTGAGGATCCCAGCATCCCCTACAACCCCAGACACGAACTTCTGAGCCTTGCCAGCATCCCTAAAAACCCCAGCCATGAAATCCTGAGCTATAGGAGCATCCCAGCATTACAAGCAACCCCAAGAAAACATCCTGAGCCGTGCCAGCATCCCAGCATCACCAGCATCCCCAGCCACAAAATCCCGAGCTGTGTCAGCATCCCTAAAAACCCCAGCCATCGAATTCTGAGCCGTGCCAGCATCCCAGCATCCCCAACAACCCCAGCCATGAAATTCTGGGCTGTACAAGCACCCCAGCAACCCCAGACATGAAATTCTGAGCTGTAGGAGCATCCCAGTATCCCCAGCAACCCTGGCCATTAAATCCTGAGCCGTGCCAGCATCCCAGCACCACCAACAACCCCGGCCATGAAATTCTGAGCCGTGCCAGCATCCCCAAAAACTTCAGCCATGAAATTCTGAGCTGTGTGAGGATCCCAGCATCCCCAGCAACCCCAGACACGAAATTCTGAGCCGTGCCAGCATCCCTAAAAACCCCAGCCATGAAATCCTGAGCTGTAGGAGCATCCCAGCATCCCCAGCAACTCCAGCCATGAAATCCTGAGCTGTGTGAGGATCCTGGCATCCCCAGCAACCCCAGCCACAAAATTCTGAGCTGTGTGAGCATCCCAGCATCCCTAACAACCCCAGCCATGAAATCCTCAGCCGTGCCAGCATCCCAGCATCCCCAATACCCACAACCACGAAATTCTGAGCTGTACGAGCCCTGCAGCATCCCCTAAAGCCCCAGCCATGAAATCCCGAGCCGTGCCAGCCTCCCCAACAACCCCAGCCATCAAATTCTGAGCTGTAGGAGCATCCCAGCATCCCCAGCAACTCCAGCCACAAAATCCCGAGCTGTGCCAGCATCCCTAAAAACCCCAGCCATGAAATCCCGAGCCGCATGAGGATCCCCAACAACCCCCAACTACCCCAGTCATGAAATCCTTCCTGAGCCGTGCCAGCATCCCTAAAATCCCCAGCCATCAAATTCTGAGCTGCATGAGCATCGCAGCATCCCCAGCAACTCCAGCCATGAAATCCTGAGCTGTACGAGCATCCCAGCATCACCAATAATCCCAGCCATGAAATCCCGAGCTGTGTGAGGATCCCAGCATCCCCAGCAACTCCAGTCACAAAATTCTGAGCTGTGTGAGGATCCCAGCACCCCCAACAACCCCAGCCATGAAATCCTCAGCCGTGCCAGCATCCCAGTGTCCCCAACAATCCCAGCCATGAAATTCTGAGCTGTACGAGCCCTGCAGCATCCCCTAAAGCCCCAGCCATGAAATCCCAAGCTGTGCCAGCCTCCCCAACAACCCCAGCCATGAAATCCTGAGCTGTGTGAGGATCCCAGCACCCCCAGCAACCCCAACCACGAAATCCTCAGCCGTGCCAGCATCCCTAAAAACCCCGGCCACGAAGTTGAGCTGTGTGAGCATCCCAGCATCCCCTACAAACCCAGACACGAAATCCTGAGCTGTGTGAGGATCCCAGCATCCCCAGCATCCCCAGTCATGAAATTCTGAGCCGTGTCAGCATCCCAGCACCCCCAATAACCCCAGCCACGAAATCCCGAGCCGTGCCAGCATCCCTAAAAACCCCAGCCATGAAATCCTGAGCTGTGTGAGCATCCCAGCATCACCAGCATCCCCAGTCATGAAATTCTGAGGTTTGTGAGGATCCCAGCACCCTCAACAACCCCAGACACGAAATCCTGAGCCGTGCCAGCATCCCCAACAACCCCAGCCATGAAATTCTGAGCTGTAGGAGCATCCCAGTATCCCCAGCAACCCCAGCCATTAAATCCTGAGCCGTGCCAGCATCCCAGCATCCCCAACAACCCTGGCCATCAAATTCTGAGCCGTGCCAGCATCCCAGCACCCCCAATAACCCCAGCCACGAAATCCCGAGCTGTGCCAGCATCCCCAAAAACCCCAGCCATCAAATTCTGAGCTGCGTGAGGATCCCAGCACCCCCAGCAACCCCAGTCATGAAATCCTGAGCTTCATGAGCATCGCAGCATCCCCAGCAACTCCAGCCATGAAATCCTGAGCTGTAGGAGCATCCCAGCATCCCCAGCAAATCCAGCCACAAAATCCTGAGCTGTGCCAGCATCCCTAAAAACCCCAGCCATGAAATCCCGAGCCGCATGAGGATCCCAGCACCCCCAACAACCCCAGCCACGAAATCCTGAGCCATCCCAGCATCCCTAAAAACCCCAGCCATCAAATTCTGAGCTGTGCCAGCATCCCAGCACCCCCAATAACCCCAGCCATGAAATCCTGAGCCATCCCAGCATCCCTAAAAACCCCAGCCATGAAATTCTGAGCTGCATGAGCATCCCAGCATCCCCAACAACCCCAGTCATGAAATCCAAAGCCGTCCCAGCATCCCTAAAAATCCCATCCATGAAATTCTCAGCCACATGAGGACCCTGGCACCCTCCACAACCCCAGCCACGAAATCCTGCTGCTTGCATACAAACCCCCCCCCAAGGGATGGAAATCCTGGGAGCACCAATCCCAACCACAGCCTCCCCCCCCCGATTCCAGTAAAACCAGTCAGGGAGAGGAGCTGGCCCAGTTAAGCCCAGATTAAAGAACGGGAATCCGAAATGGCAGCTGAAAAGCTCTTTGCTGCAGGGGAAAAAAAAAAAATCTCATGAAGCCGTGAAATGCAGATTTTTAAAGGACGGCGGAGGGAAAAATGGTAATTTGGGAGCTCCCCCCCCGCCAAAACTCATTTCACGGTGGTGTCCCCCCCAAAAAAAATCCCAAAAGGAAGTTTTTCGGCAGAGCTTTCGCCCTTCTGGCTCTTGGTGGGATGGGATGGGATGGGATGGGATGGGATGGGATAGGATGGGATGGGATGGGATAGGATGGGATGGGATGGGATGGGATGGGATGGGATGGGATGCTGTGGGATGGGATGGGATGGAATGGGATGGGATGGGATGGGATGGGATGGGATGGGATGGGATGGGATGGGATGCTGTGGGATGGGATGGGATGGAATGGGATGGGATGGGATGGGATGGGATGGGATGGGATGGAATAGGATGGGATGGGATGCTGTGGGATGGGATGGGATAGGATGGGATGGGATGGGATGCTGTGGGATGCTGTGGGATGGGATGGGATGGGATGGGATGGGGATGGGATGCTGTGGGATGGGATGGGATGCCATGGGATACTGTGGGCTGCTGCTGGCTGTCATGGGATGGGATGGGATGGGATGCCACGGGATACTGTGGGCTGCTGCTTGATGCTGCTGGATGCTGTGGGGCACCGCAGGATGCTGTGGGATGGGATGGGATGCTGTGGTTTGCTGCCAGCCGCCGTGGGATACTGTGAGATGCTACAGGACACTGTGGGATGCTACGGGACGCTGTGGGATGTTCTGGGATGCTGTGGGATGTTATGGAATGCTGTGGGATGTTATGGAATGCTGTGGGATGTTATGGGACGCTCTGGGATGTTATGGGATGCTGTGGGATGTTCTGGGATGCTGTAGGTTGTTATGGGATGCTGTGGGATGCTATGGGATGCTGTGGGATGTTATGGGATGCTGTGGGATGTTATGGGATGCTGTGGGATGCCGTGGGATGGAATGGGATGCTGTGGTTTGCTGCCAGCCGCCGTGGGATACTGTGAGATGCTGTGGGATGTTATGGGATGCTGTGGGATGCTACGGGACGCTGTGGGTTGTTATGGGATGCTGTGGGATGTTATGGAATGCTGTGGGATGTTATGGGACGCTGTGGGATGTTATGGGACGCTGTAGGTTATTATGGGATGCTGTGGGATGTTATGGGACGCTGTGGGATGTTCTGGGATGCCGCGGGATAGAGTGGGATGATGACGGGTGTCATGGGAGGCTGCGGGACGCCGTGGGATGCTGTGGGATGCTGCAGGATACTATGGGATGCTGTGGGATGCCATGGGCTTCCCAAAGAGCAAAGGCTGCTGGAGGGGAGGGCACCGGCATTCCCCAGCCAGGGATCAAGCTGGAAAAGCCCGGGGAGCTGGAAGGGAGAAGCACGACGGACGCAGCGAGGGCAGCCGGCGCTGCCAGCTCGGAGCCCCTCTGCGGGAGACACCGGGAGAGGCACCGCAGCTGGGGATCGGGCAGGGACACGGGCAGGGATGCAGGCAGGGATGCAGGCAGGGACACGGGCAGGGACACGGGCAGGGACAAGGCCAGGGACACAGGCAGGATACAGGCAGGGATATGGGCAGGGATGCAGGCAGAGATACAGGAAGGGATGCACGGAGGGATGTAGGCAGGGATATGGGCAAGGACACAGGCAGGGATGCAGGCAGGATACGGGCAGGGATGTGGGCAGGGATACAGGCAGGGATGCAGGGAGGGATGTAGGCAGGGAGATGGGCAAGGATACAGGCAGGGATGCAGGCAGGGATACAGGCAAGGATGCAGGCAGGGATGCAGGGAGGGATGCAGGCAGAGACACAGGCAGGCATACAGGCAGGGATACAGGCAGGGATGCAGGGAGGGATGTAGGCAGGTATATGGGCAAGGTTACAGGCAGGGATGGAGGCAGGGATACAGGCAGGGGTATGGGCAGGGATACAGGCAGGGATGTGGGCAGGGATACGGGCAGGGATACAGGCAGGGATATGGGCAGGGATATGGGCAGGGATACAGACAGGGATGTGGGCAGGGATACAGGCAGGGATATGGGCAGGGATACAGGCAGGGATGTGGGCAGGGATACAGGCAGGGATATGGGAAGGGATATGGGCAGGGATACAGACAGGGATGTGGGCAGGGATACAGGCAGGGATATGGGCAGGGATACAGGGAGGGATGTGGGCAGGGATACAGGCAGGGATACGTGCAGGGCTACAGGCAGGGATATGGGAAGGGATATGGGCAGGGATACAGACAGGGATGTGGGCAGGGATACAGGCAGGGATATGGGCAGGGATACAGGCAGGGATGTGGGCAGGGATACAGGCAGGGATACAGGCAGGGATGGAGGCAGGGATGTGGGCAGGGATACAGGCAGGGATACAGGCAGGGATACAGGCAGGGATATGGGCAGGGATACAGGCAGGGATACAGGCAGGGATACAGGCAGGGATACAGGCAGGTGAAGCTGGGTTTGTGCTCCAGCTCCTCGAGTTCCCGGTGCTTCGAGCTGGAAGCAGGGGCTCCCCAGACGCCAGGCGGGGGGGCAGGGGCCTGGAGCAGCGTCACCCCGCTGCCCTTGGCAAACCCCCCCACCGCCCCGAGCCGAGCGGGTGCTACCTTCCCCCGCCGAGGGTGGGCATGGCCCCCCTGCCACGCTCTGGGGGGGGGACAGGAGCCACCCCAGGGGTGCAGCCGATGCCTGCCCCGGCTCCCCCTCACCCACCCCGCTGCCTGCGTGGGTGGGGGGCTGCGGGACCGGGAGCCGGCTCAGCGCCGGCGAGCTGCCGGCGTGCTCAGCCTGCCAAGCAGGCTCAGCCCAGCCCAGATGCCAGGAGGACAAGCCAGGCTTTCTTCCCCGCTCCGTCCCCGGCGTGGCACGAGCCCGGCCGGCACAGACCCCGCTCTGTTATGCCCACGGCTGCCCCGTGCCACGCCGAGATGCTCCGACGCTCGCTCCGCTGGCACCCGATTACGGCGATGAAGCCAAGGTGAGCGGCGGCCCCCGCAAACTCCCATCAGGTTCCCTCCCGACGCGGGGATCACAGACTCACAGCGTGGTCGGGGTTGGAAGGGACCCCTGGGGGTCACCCAGTCCCACCCCCTGCCCAAGCAGGGTCACCCAGAGCAGGGGGCACAGCACCGCGGCCAGGCGGGGCTGGAATATCTCCAGAGAAGGAGACTCCACAGCCCCTCTGGGCAGCCTGGGCCAGGGCTCCGTCACCCTCAGAGGGAAGAAGTTCTTCCTCGGGTTCAGCTGGAGCTTCCTCTGCTCCAGTTTGTGCCCATTGCCCCTTGTCCTGGCGCTGGGCACCACTGCAAAGAGTCTGGCCCCGTCCTCCTGACCCCCACCCTGCAGATATTTAGAGCCATTTCGAAGGTCCCCTCGCAGCCTTCTCTTCTCCAGGCTGAACAAGCCCAGCTCCCTCAGCCTCTCCTCATAGAAGAGATGCTCCTGTCACCAGGTGCAAGTGAGGAGAGCCTGGCTCCCTCTTCTTGACTCCCCCTATGAGGGATGGACACACATTGACGAGATGCCCCCGAGCCATCTCTTCTCCAGGATGAAGAGCCCTGGCTTTCCCAGCTCTCCTCACGTGGCAAATACTCCAATTACTTAATCAACCTCATGGCTGGACTCTCTCCACTACAGAATCACAGAATAGTAGGGGTTGGCAGGGCCCTCTGTGGGTCACCCAGTCCCACCCCCTGCCCAAGCAGGGTCACCCAGAGCAGGGGGCACAGCACCGCGTCCAGGCGGGGCTGGAATATCTCCAGAGAAGGAGACTCCCCAGCCCCTCTGGGCAGCCTGGGCCAGGGCTCCGTCACCCTCAGGAGGAAGATGAGGGTCGCACCCTCAGGGGGATGCGACTCGAGAGCTGTTCGTACTCAATCTGCACCCGGAGACGCTAAGAGCAGGCGGCAGCGCTCGGCAAGATGCTCCCGAGAAGGGAAAATCCTGCTCCTCCGTCGCGGCACGAGCGCCGGCGGGAGCCTCCCGGGGCTGGCGGGGGGAGAAGCCGGGGGGTTTCGCGCCGCACGCTCTCCTCCCTGTGCACTGCAAACGATCCCGGACCCCATCTTCCTCCAAACCACCCCAAAACCGCGACGGCGGGGCTGTCGCTCCCGAGAAGCCGGCCAGACGCGCTCGGCTGGAGAATGAGCTCCCCGGGGGACGCGGCTGAAGCATCGCTGAATAAACCGGGTGGGTTTCGGCACCGTGGGAGAGCAGGGCTGCTCCACTGGGCTCCACCGCGCCCGGTAGCTCCGTCCAGGGAAGCCCTTCAGGCTCCCGGTGCCGCGGTTTCATCCCGGGAGCAGCCCCAGCCCCGGCACGAGCAAGGCTGGGTCTCCCTTGGAAAATTAAACATCATTAAAGGCCACACCATAAGTGCATTAATTAGCCCGGAGCGGGGTGCCGGGGAGCTTTCCGGCTTCGCACGGAGCCGTGTCCCCCCCCACGCAGCACGACGCTCCGCAACTTTTCCCTAAATCCGAGGATTTTGGGGAAGAAAAGTGCAGCGCTGCAGCGCTTTGGGTGCTTTCCAAAAGAGCTGCTATGGGGGGTTGGGAAAAAAAAAATACAGCCAGCAGCCTACGGCAAATCATCGCTACGCAGCTCGCAGCGCCGCTGCCATCCGGGCGCCTGCCACGCCGGCACGACCGCGCCGTGGGACCGTGCCAGACGCACCCCGTGTCCCCGGGAGGGAAGCCACCGAACCCCCCCCGGGCGTGGAAACTGGGGGTAGGGCTGGTGAGTGGGGGGCTGCTCCGGCAGAGCCCACCCCGCGTCCTCGAAGTCAAAGCATCGGCCACGCCGCTCGCCGAGGCGGCCGGCTCGCGGGGGTCCGCCAGCCTGGCACCCCCAAACTGGGGGTGTAGGGCTGCGGGGTGCTGGGATGAGCCCCGCTCCGTCCCGGGGACGCGACGGCACGCGGCAGAGCCCCGCGAAGCCCCGGTGAGCACCAGGCTGGAGCCCCGATCCCCAGGGCCACACTTACATTCCTCCGATGGAGACGGTGGCACACGTACGCTCGGAGAAGGCGGGCACGGTGTCGGTGGCACTGCTGGCCGGTCGGATGTAGTCCACCGTCACGTTGACCTGCGCAAGACAGATGGGCACGGGGTCAGAGGCAGCCAGCCCGGGGGAGGGACCCCGCACACCCCATCCTCCCCCTGCCCCAAAACCCCGCTGCCGGCCGGCCACAGAATCACAGAGTCACAGAATGGTGGGGGTTGGCAGGGACCCCTGGGGGTCACCCAGCCCAACCCCCTGCCCAAGCAGGGTCACCCAGAGCAGGGGGCACAGCACCGCGGCCAGGCGGGGCTGGAATATCTCCAGAGAAGGAGACTCCCCAGCCCCTCTGGGCAGCCTGGGCCAGGGCTCCGTCACCCTCAGAGGGAAGAAGTTCTTCCTCATCTTCAGCTGGAGCTTCCTCTGCTCCAGTTTGTGCCCGGTGCCCCTTGCCCTGGCGCTGGGCACCACTGGAAAGAGTCTGGCCCCGGCCTCCTGACCCCCACCCTGCAGATATTTAGAGGCATTTCGAAGGTCCCCTCTCAGCCTTCTCTTCTCCAGGCTGAACAAGCCCAGCTCCCTCAGCCTCTCCTCGTAGGAGAGATGCTCCAGTCCCCTCCTCATCCTCACAGCCCTCCGCTGGACTCTCTCCAGTAGCTCCTCATCTTTCTGGAACTGGGGAGCCCAGCACTGGACCCAGCACTGCAGATGGGGCCTCCCCAGGGCAGAGCAGAGGGGCAGGAGAACCTCCCTTGCCCTGCTGCCCACACTCCTCCTCATGCACCCCAGGATCCCATCGGCCTTCTTGGCACCCAGGGCACGCTGCTGGCTCCTGGTCACCCTGTCGTCCCCCAGCACTCCCAGTCCCTCTCCGCAGCGCCCAGCAGCTCAGCCCCAGCCTGTACTGGTGCCGTACCGGCCAGCCCCGACACCTCGGCACAGCCAGCTGCAGGAGCCGTGTGCCCAGCCGGCTGCTGGCACCGACGCTGCTGCCGGCGAAGCAACATCCAACACACCAGCGTGGGAGCCAGGGCCGGGCATGTTCAACCAGGAGCCTCCCAGGGAGGACAAGCTGCCGCGCCGGGCTCCTGGCACGGGCAATCCCGCTGCCACGGGAGGGATCCTGAGCGTGCAGCCAGCCCCGATGCCTCCCAGTTTATGGTTTATCACATTTTGGCCTCTGGTAGAGCTCGCCTGTACCTGCAGGTACCCACCAAGCCCGTAGCTGCCAGCTGGCATCAGCATCACCGGCACCACGCCGGGCAGGACACGGAGGCCGGTTCGCAGAGCAGCCCCGGGCAGCCTGGAGACCCGGCCGTGCACCCAGCGCTGTCCCCGTGCCGGGGAGCGGCACCGCCATCGCTCCCGTCCTCCCGCGGGCAGGGGCGGCCGGGGAAATTTGTGCTCCATCAGCTTGTGGGGGTCCACTTTGGGGGGAAAATTCTGTGGGAGAGCTGCACCTCCCGCTGACGGGGCTCGGGGTGAGCCGGCGGGTGCGGAGATGCCCACGGGTGAGATCTGCGGAGAGGGACTGGGAGTGCTGGGGGACGACAGGGCAAGGGCAGGGTCCTGCCCCTGGGGAGGAACAACCCCAGGCACCAGCACAGGCTGGGGCTGAGCTGCTGGAGAGCAGCTCTGCGGAGAGGGACTGGGAGTGCTGGGGGACGACAGGGTGACCAGGAGCCAGCAGCGTGCCCTGGGTGCCAAGAAGGGATCCTGGGGTGCATGAGGAGGAGTGTGGGCAGCAGGGCGAGGGAGGTTCTCCTGCCCCTCTGCTCTGCCCTGGGGAGGCCCCATCTGCAGTGCTGGGTCCAGTGCTGGGCTCCCCAGTTCCAGAAAGATGAGGAGCTACTGGAGAGAGTCCAGCGCAGGGCTGCGAGGATGAGGAGGGGACTGGAGCATCTCTCCTGCGAGGAGAGGCTGAGGGAGCTGGGCTTGTTCAGCCTGGAGAAGAGAAGGCTGCGAGGGGACCTTCGAAATGCCTCTAAATATCTGCAGGGTGGGGGTCAGGAGGCCGGGGCCAGACTCTTTGCAGTGGTGCCCAGCGCCAGGACAAGGGGCAACGGGCACAAACTGGAGCAGAGGAAGCTCCAGCTGAACCCGAGGAAGAACTTCTTCCCTCTGAGGGTGACGGAGCCCTGGCCCAGGCTGCCCAGAGGGGCTGTGGAGTCTCCTTCTCTGGAGATATTCCAGCCCCGGCTGGACGTGGTGCTGTGCCCCCTGCTCTGGGTGACCCTGCTTGGGCAGGGGGTGGCACTGGGGGATCCCCAGGGGTCCCTGCCAACCCCGACCACTCCGTGATTCTGTGATTCTGTGGATCTCACGGGATCCCATGGTGCCAAGCTGGTGCTTTTGAGGTGTCTGACCCCGACCGCGGCCCTTGCGCAGCGCTGATGCCCACCCATGCCACATGGCACGCTGCCTGCGGCACAGCCGGAGCCCTCGCGCCGGGAGGCATCAGGACGAGGACAGGAGGGCAGCTGAGGACAGACAGCTCGCCGCAGCCAGAGGACATCTGTCCCCGACAGCGAAACGTGGCTCCCAGTGCTGGCACTGGGCAGGGGCTCGGGGAGGCGACGGCCCCGGGGACCCCCAGCTGCTGGGCGCAGGGGGCTCGGGGGTGCTGATGCCTCGGGACCCCACACACCAGCAGCTCCCAGCTCACGCTTGGTGTCTTGCACACCCCTGACCAAGGGGTGACCCGGGTGCCGGGAGCAGGGTCTGCTGCCTGGGGTGGGTGCTGGTCCCCTCGGCACGGGGTGGGGTGCCATGGGTGCGATGAGGTGGGGTGGGATGGGGTGGGGGTACATCCAGGTCCCCACCTGCTAAAGCAAGGCTCCCTCTAGTGTCACAGCAGCCCTCCGGAGCTGCCACCGCCCACCCACCCGGCAAGGTCACTGCTGAGCAGGGACAGCACCCACGGGGAGGGTCCCCAGGGTGCAGGGACAGCACCCACCAGGAGGGTCCCCAGGGTGCAGGGACAGCATCTACGGGGAAGGTCCCCAGGGAGCAGGGACAGCACCCACGGGGAAGGTCCCCAGGATGCAGGGACAGCATCTACGGGGAAGGTCCCCAGGGAGCAGGGACAGCACCCACCAGGAGGGTCCCCAGGGTGCAGGGACAGCATCTACGGGGAAGGTCCCCAGGGAGCAGGGACAGCACCCACCAGGAGGGTCCCAGGATGCAGGGACAGCACCCACCAGGAGGGTCCCCAGGGTGCAGGGACAGCACCCACCAGGAGGGTCCCCAGGGTGCAGGGACAGCACCCACAGGGAGGGTCCCCAGGGCACAGGGACAGCACCCACGGGGAAGGTCCATAGGGCGCAGGGACAGCACCCACAGGGAGGGTCCCCAGGGCACACAGATATCACCCACCGGGAGGGTCCCCAGGGCACAGGGACAGCACCCACAAGGCAAGGTCATCACTGAGCAGGGACAGCACCCACCAGGAGGGTCCCCAGGACACACAGATATCACCCATGAGGAGGGTCCCCATGGCATAGGGACAGCACCCACAGGGAGGGTCCCCAGGGCACAGGGACAGCACCCACCAGGAGGGTCCCCAGGGCACACAGATATCACCAATGAGGAGGGTCCCCATGGCATAGGGACAGCACCCACAGGGAGGGTCCCCAGGGCGCAGGGACAGGACCCCTGTGCCAAGCCCCCGGCCGCGTCCCGGCGCGCGGCACGGCCAAGCCCGGCAGAGACGCGGCGCTTGCAGCTGATGAAGCGCCGGCAGCGAGACCAAAAACTCCTCCTGGCCTAATTATTGCTAATTGCCGACTCATCAATCGCGCAGGGGATGACGGTGCTCTGCCGGAGCCGCTGCCGGTGACGATCCCTCCCGGGGCTCGTCGCACCGTGCCAGCTCTTCCCCGGGAAAGGACGGGATGCGGGAAGGTCCCCAGAACAGGCAGGCAGGGCTCCCCAGGACAGAAAGGCAGGGGTCCCCAGAACGGGCAGGGGTCCTGGGGCAGGCAGGGCTCCCCAGAACGGGCAGGCAGGGCTCCCCAGAAGGGACAGGGCTCCCCAGGACAGGCAGGCAGGGCTCCCCAGGACAGAAAGGCAGGGCTCCCCAGAACGGGCAGGGGTCCTGGGGCAGGCAGGGCTCCCCAGGACAGGCAGGGGTCTTGGGGCAGGCAGGGCTCCCCAGGACAGGCAGGCAGGGCTCCCCAGAAGGGGCAGGGGTCCTGGGGCAAGCAGGGGTCCTGGGGCAGGCAGGGCTCCCCAGGACAAGCAGGCAGGGCTCCCCAGAACAGGCAGGCAGGGCTCCCCAGAAGGGGCAGGGGTCCTGGGGCAGGCAGGGCAGGCAGGGCTCCCCGGAATGGGCAGGGGTCCTGCAGCAGGCAGGGCTCCCCAGAAGGGGCAGGGGTCCCCAGGACAGGCAGGGGTCCTGGGGCAGGCAGGGCTCCCCAGGACAGGCAGGCAGGGCTCCCCAGAAGGGGCAGGGGTCCTGGGGCAAGCAGGGGTCCTGGGGCAGGCAGGGCTCCCCAGGACAAGCAGGCAGGGCTCCCCAGAAGGGGCAGGGGTCCCCAGGAGGGGCAGGGGTCCTGGGGCAGGCAGGGCTCCCCAGAACAGGCAGGGGTCCTGGGGCAGGCAGGGCTCCCCAGGACAGGCAGGGGTCTTGGGGCAGGCAGGGCTCACCAGGACAGGCAGGCAGGGCTCCCCAGAAGGGGCAGGGGTCCCCAGGACAGGCAGGGGTCCTGGGGCAGGCAGGGCTCCCCAGGACAAGCAGGCAGGGCTCCCCAGAAGGGGCAGGGGTCCCCAGGAGGGGCAGGGGTCCTGGGGCAGGCAGGGCTCCCCAGAACAGGCAGGCAGGGCTCCCCAGAAGGGGCAGGGGTCCTGGGGCAGGCAGGGCAGGCAGGGCTCCCCGGAATGGGCAGGGGTCCTGCAGCAGGCAGGGCTCCCCAGAAGGGGCAGGGGTCCCCAGGACAGGCAGGGGTCCTGGGGCAGGCAGGGCTCCCCAGGACAGAAAGGCAGGGCTCCCCAGAAGGGGCAGGGGTCCCCAGGACAGGCAGGGGTCCTGGGGCAGGCAGGGCTCCCCAGGACAGGCAGGGGTCTTGGGGCAGGCAGGGCTCCCCAGGACAAGCAGGCAGGGCTCCCCAGAAGGGACAGGGCTCCCCAGAACAGGCAGGGGTCCTGGGGCAGGCAGGGCTCCCCAGGACAGGCAGGCAGGGCTCCCCAGAAGGGGCAGGGGTCCCCAGGACAGGCAGGGGTCCTGGGGCAGGCAGGGCTCCCCAGGACAGGCAGGGGTCTTGGGGCAGGCAGGGCTCCCCAGGACAGGCAGGCAGGGCTCCCCAGAAGGGGCAGGGGTCCTGGGGCAAGCAGGGGTCCTGGGGCAGGCAGGGCTCCCCAGGACAAGCAGGCAGGGCTCCCCAGAAGGGGCAGGGGTCCCCAGGAGGGGCAGGGGTCCTGGGGCAGGCAGGGCTCCCCAGAACAGGCAGGCAGGGCTCCCCAGAAGGGGCAGGGGTCCTGGGGCAGGCAGGGCAGGCAGGGCTCCCCGGAATGGGCAGGGGTCCTGCAGCAGGCAGGGCTCCCCAGAAGGGGCAGGGGTCCCCAGGACAGGCAGGGGTCCTGGGGCAGGCAGGGCTCCCCAGGACAAGCAGGCAGGGCTCCCCAGAAGGGGCAGGGGTCCCCAGGACAGGCAGGCAGGGCTGGGGGGCTTTAACCGCGGCGGCCGGCGGCACCCGCAGCCCAACGGCCTCGTGCTGCTGCTTCTGGGGGTCACCGGCTCCCCAGCGGCCGCTCCGCGGGCGCCGATGCCAGGGCAGCTCCTCCGGAGGGGCTCAGCCTGCCGCCCACCCCCCCAGGGTGCTGGGGGATCCGGGAGGAAGGCAGGACCCTCAGCCTCCTCCCCAGCATGGCCATCCAGATGTGGTCCCGAGGACATGGGGGACGCAGAGAGCAGCCCCCGGCCTCGGGGACGGCTGGGGAGTGGGGGTCCCGGCATGGGGATGGCACCCCCAGCACCTCGGCGCTGGGCACGGGGGACACAGAGAGAAGCCCCCGGCGGGGGTCCCGGCATGGGGATGGCATCCCCGGCACCTTGGCACTGGGCATGGGGGACACAGAGAGAAGCCCCCGGCCTCGGGGATGACCAGGGAGTGGGGGTCCCTGCACAGGGATGGCTCCCTCGGTGCTGGGCACGGGGGACGCAGAGAGCAGCCGCCGGCCTTGGGGATGACCGGGGAGTGGGGGGTCCCGGCATGGGGATGGCTCCCTCGGCGCTGGGCATGGGGGACACAGAGAGCAGCCCCCAGCCTCAGGGATGACCGGGGAGTGGGGGTCCCCGCACGGGGACGGCTCCCTCTGCGCTGGGCACGGGGGACGCAGACCGGCACAGGCAGCCCCAAGGGCTCTGGCAGGGCTGGCCCCGTCCCCAGCCGCGGTGGGGACCCGGTGACCGAGGCCGGTGGCTTCGGCCAGGCGAGGGTCAACGCAAAGAGGTTTGGGGAGAAAAAGGGTGGTTTCCAGCAACAGCCAAGCACGGGAGAGAGCGAACCCCAGCAGAGCGACGGCGGCGGGAGGAAAAGCGGCGCCGGTGACCCCGGGGTGGCCGGCAGCGCTCGGGCCGGGGTCCCGCTGGGCTGGGCAGGACCCTCCGCGGTTTCCGTTTCGGAGCCCGGAGCTCTCTTCCCAGCATCCCCGCAGCCGCTCGCGACCGCGACCAGGGACCGACTTCCCATGCCAAAAGCCTCGCAAGCCGCTATTCCATTCCTTTCCTTTCCTTTTTCCTTTCCTTTCCTTTTTCCTTTCCTTTCCCTTTCCTTTCCTTTCCTTTCCTTTCCTTTCCTTTCCTTTCCTTTCCTTTCCTTTCCTTTCCTTTCCTTTCCTTTCCTTTCCTTTCCCTTTCCTTTCCTTTCCTTTCCTTTCCTTTCCTTTCCTTTCCCTTTCCTTTCCCTTCCTTTCCTTTCCTTTCCTTTCCTTTCCTTTCCTTTCCTTTCCTTTCCTTTCCCTTTCCCTTTCCTTTCCTTTCCTTTCCTTTCCTTTCCTTTCCTTTCCTTTCCTTTCCTTTCCTTTCCTTTCCTTTCCTTTCCTTTCCTTTCCCTTTCCTTTCCCTTCCTTTCCTTTCCTTTCCTTTCCTTTCCTTTCCTTTCCTTTCCTTTCCTTTCCTTTCCTTTCCTTTCCTTTCCCTTTCCCTTTCCCTTTCCTTTCCTTTCCTTTCCTTTCCTTTCCTTTCCTTTCCTTTCCTTTCCTTTCCTTTCCTTTCCTTTCCTTTCCTTTCCTTTCCCTTCCTTTCCTTTCCTTTCCTTTCCTTTTCTTTTTCCTTTTCTTTTTTCTTTTTTCTTTTCTTTTTTTCTTTTCTTTTTTCTTTTCTTTTTTTTTTTTTCTTTTTTCTTTTTTTTTCTATTTTTCTTTTCTTTTATCTTTTCCTTTTTTTCTTTTCTTTTTTTTCTTTTTTTCTTTTTCTTTTCTTTTTTCTTTTCTTTTTTTTTCTTTTTTTTCTTTTTCTTTTTTTTTTTTTTTTCTTTTTTTTTTTGAATATACAAACACGGCTCTGAAATGGCAAGATGCAATTAGGCATGGAAATCGTCCTCGATCAGCAGCAGCGAGCAGGCTCGCTAGGAAGCAAATTGATTTTATTTGACCGTTTTATGAGCGTTGCAAAATTGCATCCCGAGCATGTGCTCCGGCAGTTAAGCGCACATCGTATTCCTCCTTCCCCTGAATTGCTCTAAACCAGCCCAGAAAAATACGCCGGGGAAACAACGGGAAACACGGAGCCCGGCACGCAGCGCTCCCCGTCGGCACCGAGACCACGACACCCCGCAGCGGCCAGCTCGCAGGGTGCTCCGGCTTCGGGCGCACCCTGCAATTCCACGTCACCGGTAAGGACCCCCGCGGCACGGGGACGCTCCCGGCCCCTCGCCCGCACCCACCCACGCCGGGGACGAGCGAGGACCTCGCCGCCGTCCCCCCGTCCCCTCCGTACCTTCTTCCCGATGAGCTTCTTCCGCAGGAATTCCCGAGCCTCGAACATGTAGGGAATGTCGTAGAGCGGCCGCAGCTTCCTGTTCTTGTCCTGCAGAGAGGGGGGCACAGGTCAGTGGAGACCCCCAAAACCCCCCCATGGGATGAACATCCCTGTGGGGAGACAGCCCGCTCCCCGCTCCAGAGCGGACACCCCAAAGCTGGTGGTCCCAGCACCCCCTGCCCGCTCCCACGGGTGCCCACCCGCACCCCGGGGTGGGGTCCCCGAGCATCGCCGCAGCCCAGACCCCGAGGGTCACCACGCAGCGCCAAGCTCAGCGTCCCCGCGCTGAAGGGGATGCTGAAGGGGAAGGGATGGAGGGGACTTTGGGGGGTGGGTGGCCAGGGTCCCTGCAACCAGCTCAGCACCCCCAGCGAGCACCCCAGACCCTCTCGCCAGCCAAAGGAGAGCCCCCGGCGCTGGCAATGCCCCCCGGGAGTGCCAACAGCACGGGGCACGTCCCCCAAGGACTGGCTTTGCTGGGGGGCTCCAGGCAGGGACCCCAGGAGGGACCCCAGGCAGGCGGTGCAGGCAGGGGGTGCAGGCAGGGACCCCAGGCAGGGGGGGTCCAGGCAGGTGGGTGCAGGCAGGGACCCCAGGCACAGGGTCCAGGCAGGGGATTCAGGCAGGTGGGTGCAGGCAGGGACCCCAGGCAGGGGGTCCAGGCAGGTGGGTGCAGGCAGGGACCCCAGGCAGGGACCCCAGGCACGGGGTCCAGGCAGGGACCCCAGGCAGGGACCCCAGGCAGGGGGTCCAGGCAGGGTCCCCAGGCAGGGACCCCAGGCAGGGACCCCAGGCACAGGGTCCAGGCAGGGTGTCCAGGCAGGGACCCCAGGCAGGGACCCCAGGCAGGGGATCCAGGCAGGTGGGTGCAGGCAGGGACCCCAGGCACAGGGTCCAGGCAGGTGGGTGCAGGCAGGGTCCCCAGGCAGGGACCCCAGGCAGGGACCCCAGGCAGGGGATCCAGGCAGGTGGGTGCAGGCATGGACCCCAGGCAGGGACCCCAGGCACGGGGTCCAGGCAGGGACCCCAGGCAGGGACCCCAGGGTCCAAGCAGGGGCTCCAGGCAGGGCTCCCTCCTGCCCGATCACCATCCCCGAGAGCTCAAGGCTTTGGGGATGGAGCAATTCCCAGGCCAGCGACGGTGTCTTTGGAGCCACCACCCCCAAAGGGCTCGACCCCACAAGCCGTGCCACCACGCCACTGCTGGACCCAGCACACGGCGCAACGGCACAACGGACCTGGCTCTGAAAGCAGTGCCAAGGGGCTGCTGCTGCTCGGCACCGTCCCCGGCGGGAGCAATGGCAGCTTTCCCCGGCAGATCCTGCTCCCACGCCGCGGGGGTGCTGGACTTTGGGCACGCTTTGTGGTTGGCTGCACCAGCACCGGCACAGTTACGGTGCCTTCAGGCCCTGCCAGCACGTGAGGGGAGGAAGGAGGGAGGCGAAGCCAACTCAACCCAACCCAACTCAACTCAACCCAACTCAAGCCAACTCAACCAAACCCAACTCAAGCCAACTCAAGCCAACTCAACTCAACCCAACCCATCTCAAGCCAACTCAAGCCAACTCAACCCAACTCAACTCAACCCAACTCAATTCAACCCAACCCATCTCAACCCAACTCAACCCAACTCAACTCAACTCAACTCAACCCAACCCAACTCAACCCAGCCCAACTCAAGCCAACTCAACCTAACCCAACTCAAAGCCAACTCAACTCAACTCAACCCAACCCAACTCAACTCAACCCAACCCAACCCAACTCAACCCAACCCAACTCAAGCCAACTCAACCTAACCCAACTCAAAGCCAACTCAACTCAACCCAACCCAACTCAACCCTGGGAGCTGCCCAGCCCACACCGGTGGAGGACGGCCCTTAGCACTTCGCTCTGCTCACCGGCGTGGCGCCATGGGGAACGGCCCCCCACACGCCTCGCCGAGCTGGGGAGGGGAGGAATACACTGAGAAGAGGGAGATAAGGCGAAAGCAGCAGGAAATGAAGGAGAGGAATCAGATGGGAGAGGGAGTGAGCGGACAAAGGCACGCCGGCACTCGCGCTCTGCTTTCTTCCGTAATGAATGAGGCTTTGATAGAGATTATTACGTCCTCGACGCCGTTCCCAGGCTGCTCCCTGGAACCGCTCCGTCCTCCACCCTCATCGCCGCTCGCCCAGCGCCGCAGCCCCTGCCAGCACCTGTGCGGGCAATGGGAACGGGCCGGATCCTGCAACGGCATCCCCACCAGAGCCGCGCTCAGCATCAAACCCATCCCCAAAGCTCCTGCTCCCCGCAGCGGGAGCTTTTACGCTTGCCAGGGATCAGCCCGGTATCACTGGTGGCACAGAAAAGCTTCCTGGTCTCTAACAAGATGGGCTTGAGGAGGCTGGCACGGAGCTGTGGGCAGCACGGCGCGCGGTGCCAGCTAGCCGGCCCCGAAGCCGGTTTTCTGGCAGGGAGAGAGCTTTCTCCCCGGCCCATATCAAACAAAACCCGAGCGCACGGCACGGCTGGCGGGTGGCCAGAGGGAAGCCCCAGCACGGGGGCTCAGGAGCGTGCCGCTGCCGTAGGAATCGCTGGCGCTGCTGCCGGCCCCGTCTCAGCCCCGCGGCCGCGCCGGCTCCCCGGTCGTGCCTCGTCTCGCCGCAGGACGCTGCATTATTCACGCCGCTCGTCTCCCCGGCGAGGTGCGCGGGGATGGAGGCGTCTCCGTTATTTCGCTGGTGCCAGAAAAATTCCCGGCCCCGCGCCAGAGCTGGAATCGAGCCGCGTGATAAATCCTGCGGCACCGGGAGCGGGGTCCGTGGGGCATCCCCGGGGCCCCGTGGCAGCGTGCAGCCGGAGGAGCCGGGCTGACTAACTCCTCATTTCACAGTCCAGTGCGGCGAAGCGGTGCCGTACGGCCACGGCCGTCGCTTCGCTGAAAAATCACCGCGCGGAGACGGGGAATGAAGCCAAGGGGCTGAGACGCGCGGTGGGGGGGATGCTCCCTGCCTCGGGGTCTCCCATCCTGGTGCCTGCACCCCGAAGCGGAGACCGGGCTCTGCTCCAGCCCTCGGGCAGGCAGCGGGGGCCATGCGGGGCCAGGAGAGCCCCCAAACCGCAGCCGAACGCGGGATCGCGGTTCCCCGGCGCCATCCGAGCAGCTCTGCGACGCGAGGACGCCCGTCTCGGGGTCACACCGCCCGCTCTGCCCGCCGCGCTCCGGCAGCACCCCCGGTCCCCGAGCCCTCGGGCCGGCCCCCAGCCCCGGCACCGCGCTGGGCTTTCCTCCGCTCGCCTCCGCGGCGCAGCCACGGCGGGATCTGACGGGACGCGGGCGACGAGCCTCTCCCAACCCCCACAAGGTCACGGCGAAGCTTCAAGATAAAGAACAACACCCGGGCTCCTGCCTGCTGCAAAGCCCTGCGCAAACAGTAATTAATCTTTGCTAACGAGCTCCAAATTTATTGCTTGTTCAACTGTCTGTCTCGCACGGGCTGTTAAGTGCCTAATCCCATCCCGCGCGGCGTCGGAGCACAGGAAGCGAGCGGCAAAGCCCTGGGTGGCCTTAGCGTCACCCGGCCCGTGGTGCTGTGCCGGCGGCTCCGGTGCCGGCAGCGATCGCATCGGTGGAGAAGCGACCGGAGAGCGGCTCGGGAGCCTTTCCACGGGGAGGGTACGGGAGCTGCTCACAAAGACGCCCCAGTTTCGCCGTCCGAGATCCCGCGGGATGCAGGGTGCATCCCGCCCGGCACGGGGCCGGCGCGGTGCAGCCGTGGGTCCCGGCACGGTGCCGGCGTGGGGCTGGGGATCTGGAGAGGTTCCTCCGCTGCCGCTTGGCCAGGGATTTTCCCGGCTGGTGGAAAACCCTGCGGCTACGTTAATGAGAAGAGGGGAAATGCCCGCCCTGGAAGCCGCACTCGAGCGCTGAAAAGCCTCTTCTCCGAGCGCGGCAGCGGCGGCTCTGCCCGGCATCGCGCAAAAACAAACCTTTGCCTTAAAACAAACCCCACCAAGCAACCTCGGAGCATCTCACAGCTCTGCAGCCATGCAGGATCGCCCCAAAAAACAGGGACCACCGGCACCGGCACCGCACTGAGACCATGCCGCCGGAGCAGCCGCCGTCCCCGTGCCACACCGGGACGCACGGCCACGCTGGAGGAGCCGGAGAGGCGGCGGCTGAGTCCACACCAAGGTCGCGTCGTCGTGATGCTTCCCCTCTGCTCTGCCCTGGGGAGGCCCCATCTGCAGTGCTGGGTCCAGTGCTGGGCTCCCCAGTTCAGGAAAGATGAGGAGCTGTTGGAGAGAGTCCAGCGCAGGGCTGCGAGGATGAGGAGGGGACTGGAGCATCTCTCCTGCGAGGAGAGGCTGAGGGAGCTGGGCTTGTTCAGCCTGGAGAAGAGAAGGCTGCGAGGGGACCTTCGAAATGCCTCTAAATATCTGCAGGGTGGGGGTCAGGAGGACGGGGCCAGACTCTGCAGTGGTGCCCAGCGCCAGGACAAGGGGCAACGGGCACAAACTGGAGCAGAGGAAGCTCCAGCTGAACCCGAGGAAGAACTTCTTCCCTCTGAGGGTGCCGGAGCCCTGGCCCAGGCTGCCCAGAGGGGCTGTGGAGTCTCCTTCTCTGGAGATATTCCAGCCCCGCCTGGACACGGTGCTGTGCCCCCTGCTCTGGGTGACCCTGCTTGGGCAGGGGGTTGGGCTGGGGGATCCCCAGGGGTCCCTTCCAACCCCACCATTCTGTGATTCTGTGATTCTATGAAAAATGCAAACCCTTCCACGATTCCCAGCCCAAGTAAAAGGCAACGGGCTGTGCCAGCAGCGGGGTAATGGAAGCGTTTAAGTGTCCAATACACATCGCCCTCAACCACTGCCCTGTCAGCCCCCATTAAACACCAGTTTGCTGGCCTGTAATAATGATATTTCACATCGGAGGGGAAGCAGCCCGGCCGATCAGTCTGGGAAAGCGTTCAAGAGCTTGGACACACGCTTGAGGTTTTGCAAATAAACATTAAAAATCAGTATACCAGCAAGGATGTTAACCAAATTCTACGACCGTCAAACAGCCAGCAATTACAGACACATAGAAAGATATTGCTTTTTTTAAACCACTTTTCGAGCCAAGAGCTCGAAGCGTGGCAGCATCCCTCGAAGCCACCCTCCCAGAATCGCCGAATCCCAGCACGGCCGGGGTTGGCAGGGCCCTGTGGGTCACCCAGTCCCACCCCCTGCCCAAGCAGGGTCACCCAGAGCAGGGGGCACAGCACCGTGTCCAGCCGGGGCTGGAATATCTCCAGAGAAGGAGACTCCACAGCCTCCCTGGGCAGCCTGGGCCAGGGCTCCGTCACCCTCAGAGGGAAGAAGTTCTTCCTCGGGTTCAGCTGGAGCTTCCTCTGCTCCAGTTTGTGCCCATTGCCCCTTGTCCTGGTGCTGGGCACCACTGCAAAGAGTCTGGCCCCGGCCTCCTGACCCCCACCCTGCAGATATTTAGAGGCATTTCGAAGGTCCCCTCGCAGCCTTCTCTTCTCCAGGCTGAACAAGCCCAGCTCCCTCAGCCTCTCCTCGCAGGAGAGATGCTCCAGGCCCCTCCTCATCCTCGCAGCCCTCCGCTGGACTCTCTCCAGTAGCTCCTCATCTTTCTGGAACTGGGGAGCCCAGCACTGGACCCAGCACTGCAGATGGGGCCTCCCCAGGGCAGAGCAGAGGGGCAGGAGAACCTCCCTCGCCCTGCTGCCCACACTCCTCCTCATGCACCCCAGGATCCCATCGGCCTTCTTGGCACCCAGGGCACGCTGCTGGCTCCTGGTCACCCTGTCGTCCCCCAGCACTCCCAGTCCCTCTCCGCAGAGCTGCTCTCCAGCAGCTCAGCCCCAGCCTGTCCTGGTGCCTGGGGTTGTTCCTCCCCAGGGGCAGGACCCTGCCCTTGCCCTGGTTGAACCTCATCAGGTTCCTCTCTGCCCAACTCTCCAGCCTGTCCAGGGCTCGCTGGATCCAGCACAGCCTGCTGGTGTGTCCACCACTGCTCCCAGTTTGGTGTCACCAGCCAAGTGGCTGAGGGTACGCTCTAACTCTTCATCCAGGTCGTTGATGAAGAAGTTAAACAAGGCTGGGCCCAGTACTGACCCCTGGGGACACCACTGGTTCCAGGCCTCCAACCAGACTCAGCGCCGCTGATGCCAGCCCTCTGAGCTCTGCCCTTCAGCCAGTTCTCAGCCCACCTCAATCTCCCCATCGCCTTCCCCGATGTGGCGTTTCACGATGTCCTCGTCCCCGTGCTGCCACGGGCGGGACGGCACCGCGCTGCCAGCAGCAAACACCGAAACGCCGGCCCCGGCTTTCCCCGGCTGCTGGGGAGAGTCATCAGCCATTCAAAAAATAATTAAAAAAAATAAATACAGCAGCCTATTAGCCTCATTCAATTAAAGGCGTGCGGCGAGGAAGCCGTTTTATTAATGAGAAAATCGATGCGCTGCGCTCCGTCTTGCCGGCGGAGGGACGCGGAGACGGGGATTTTAAGCCAGAAATCGATGGGGAGCGAGGTGCTTCCGCGCAGGCTGCCCGCGGACGCGCCCCGGGGCCAGCAGCCGGCTTTTGGGTTAAAACGAAAGCCGGGGCACCTCGAAAGCGGGCGCTGACGCTGGGGCCGGCGCCGGCTGCGTTCTCCGGCACGGGGTGGTGAGCTCCGGGTGCTCGGAGCCCCCCCAGCCCCCTCCTCCTTAAATAACCCCCCCTCCGTGGCTTTCCCCACCTCGCAGGCCGAGGGAATTGCGGCTCTCGTGTCCAATTAACATCATTACGCCGTACAGTGGCTAATTAACGTCTCGTTCCAGGGAAGCAGCCGCCTGCATCTGCCGCCAAGATGGCACGGGGGGGCTCCCCGCTGCCGGGGGGTCCCGTTCCCAGCCCCTCACCCCCTTCCCAGCCCCTCACCCCCTTCCCATGGGCAGAAGATGGGGTTGATGATGGATGAGGATGCATTCGGAGCAGCTGGAAACCCTCCGAGACCCCACCGGTGGAACGCAGCCCGGCGTGCCGGCGGCACCTCCTGACACCCACCGGTCCCGGGATGCTCACCGAGCAGGGCAGGACGGCCCAAACCCCCCCGGGATCGAGCCTGGGGGCCCGACCCCCCCCTGAACAGGATTTGGGGGTTTCTTCCAAGAATCCTGGCATGGGATGTTGCGGGCGCCGGCTCCCACGGCGGGACCCCAGCAGAGCCGAGGGGCTGGGACCCGCAGCCCGGCAGCGCCGCAGGTGTGGGGAGCTCTCCCCTTCCCCTCCGGCGCAATTAGGGAAGCTTATTATTTGCAAAGCAATTAGCATAGCAAATCAACTCCAAGTGACACGCGAGAAGAAGCGGCGAGGCGAGGCGGTGATTACCAGCTGCCACCGAACGCGGCTGCCAGCGGTGCCGGCACCGTGCCCGGCATCCCCGGCGACCGCGGGGCCGCTCAGGGACGCAGCAGCCCCCGAGGGACCCCGGGGTGGGGGGATCTGCCCCATCCAGGGGCTGCCCAGCTTGTGCTGGGGCAGAGCCAGGCACCGGGGGAAGGATCCGACCCGGAGCAAGCGGGGCAAGGCAGAGGAATCCTGCGGTTCGTCAGCAGCCTCACGCCTGCGGGTCCCAGCCCTCCCGCCCCGGCTGAACCCGGCACGTTCGGCTCGCCAGGGGATGTGCCGAGCGGGAAATCCATCGCGGCGGTGACAGCGGGCACGACGGCGCGATCCGCACCGGTGTAACCAGCGCACCCGGCGCAGGGCGCCGAGACCGGCTTGCGGGCGGCGAGCAGGAGCCTGCTGCTGCCGAGCGCCCGGGGAAGGGCTTCGCCGCCTCGAGGCCTCCATGAAGAATGGAAGCTCTGCAGGGATGGCAAGGCACAGAATCACAGACTGGTCAGGGTTGGCAGGGACCCCTGGGGATCCCCCACCCAACCCCTGCCCAAGCAGGGTCACCCAGAGCAGGGGGCACAGCACCGCGTCCAGCCGGGGCTGGAATATCTCCAGAGAAGGAGACTCCACAGCCCCTCTGGGCAGCCTGGGCCAGGGCTCCGGCACCCTCAGAGGGAAGAAGTTCTTCCTCGGGCTCAGCTGGAGCTTCCTCTGCTCCAGTTTGTGCCCGTTGCCCCTTGTCCTGGCGCTGGGCACCACTGCAAAGAGTCTGGCCCCGGCCTCCTGACCCCCACCCTGCAGATATTTAGAGGCGTTTCGAAGGTCCCCTCGCAGCCTTCTCTTCTCCAGGCTGAACAAGCCCAGCTCCCTCAGCCTCTCCTCGCAGCAGAGATGCTCCAGTCCCCTCCTCATCCTCGCAGCCCTGCGCTGGACTCTCTCCAGTAGCTCCTCATCTTTCTTGAACTGGGGAGCCCAGAACTGGACCCAGCACTGCAGATGGGGCCTCCCCAGAGCAGAGCAGAGGGGCAGGAGAACCTCCCTCGCCCTGCTGCCCACACTCTTCTTGATGCACCCCAGGATTCCAAAACGGGGTCATCGGTCTCAGAACGGGGCTGGTTCGGACCCAAAGCCAGGCTGCAGGGCTCTGCAGAGCTGGGGGATGCTTCTCCCTCGTTTCATCCCCCCAAAACCGTCCCCGAGGGGACAGGGATGGGGACAGGCTGTGGGACCCTGCAGAGCCGGGGGATGCTTCTCCCTCCTTTCATCCCCCCAAAACCATCCCCGCAGAAGATGACGCCATATTCGAGCGCTCCATGCCGAAGCCACACGCAGCCAGCGAAAACCAGGGCAGCGGCGGCCGGGCCGGGAGGGAGGCGAAAAGCTTTGAAGGATGGAGCTGCCGTCCCCTCTGCGGGGTCTGGAAGGGGGGATGTCTTGAGTTGTCACTGTCATTGTCACTGTCACGGCCCTGTCCTGCTCGCCGGCCACCCCACAGCCCCCTCGCTGGGGCCGCTGCTTCGTGCCAGGGGCTGCTGTAAGGCTGGCAGTGGTGCAGGCAGGGTCCGTGGGACAGGCAGGGGGGACAGGCAGGGTCTGGGGGGCAGGCAGGGGGGACAGGCAGGGTCCGTGGGTCAGGCAGGGGGGACAGGCAGGGTCCGTGGGTCAGGCAGGGCGGACAGGCAGGGTCTGTGGGGCAGGCAGGGGGGACAGGCAGGGTCTGTGGGGCAGGCAGGGGGGACAGGCAGGGTCTGGGGGTCAGGCAGGGTGGACAGGCAGGGTCTGGGGGACAGGCAGGGTGGACAGGCAGGATCTGGGGGACAGGCAGGGTCTGTGGGTCAGGCAGGGGGGACAGGCAGGGTCTGGGGGAGAGGCAGGGACTGTGGGTCAGGCAGGGGGGACAGACAGGGTCTGGGGGACAGGCAGGGGGGACAGGCAGGGTCCAGGGGACAGGCAGGGTCTGTGGGTCAGGCAGGGGGGACAAGCAGGGTCTGGGGGACAGGCAGGGTCTGTGGGTCAGGCAGGGGGGACAGGCAAGGTCTGGGGGACAAGCAAGAGTCCAGGGGACAGGCAGGGGGGACAGGCAGGGTCTGTGGGGCAGGCAGGGTCTGTGGGGCAGGCAGGGTCCATGGGGCAGGCAGGGGGGACAGGCAGGGTCTGGGAGACAGGCAGCGGGGACAGGCAGGGTTCATGGGGTAGCCAAGGGGACACACACAGGGTCCCTGGGGCAGGCAGGGTCTGTGTTGCAGGCAGGGGGGACAGGCAGGGTCCATGGGGCAGGCAAGGCTCATGAAGCAGGCAGGGGGGACAGGCAAGGTCCGGGGGACAGGCAGGGGGGACAGGCAAGGTCCGGGGGACAGGCAGGGGGGACAGGCAGGGTCTGTGGGGCAGGCAGGGGGGACAGGCAGGGTCCGTGGCACAGGCACGGGTGACAGGCAGGGTTCATGGGACAGACAGGGGGTACAGGCAAGGTCCGGGGGACAGGCAGGGTCCGTGGGGCAGGCAGGGTCTAGGGCACAGGCAGGGTCTGGGGGACAGGCAGGGGGGACAGGCAGGATCTGGGGGACAGGCAGGGTCCAGGGGACAGGCAGGGGGTACAGGCAGGGTCTGTGGGACAGGCAGGGTCTGTGGGTCAGGCAGGGGGGGCAGGCAGGGTCTGTGTTGCAGGCAGGGGGGACAGGCAGGATCTGGGGGACAGGCAGGGTCTGTGGGTCAGGCAGGGGGGACAGGCAGGGTCTAGGGGATAGGCAGGGGGCACAGGCAGGGTCTGTGGGGCAGGCAGGGGGACAGGCAGGGTCCGTGGCACAGGCACAGGGGACAGGCAGGGTCCGTGGGGCTGGCACAGTCCATCCTCAGCCCCTGCAGCCGCGGGTCGGGGTAGGAAACGCCGCTCTGGGCTGCGGGAACAGCGTCCCTTGCAGTCACAGAATCCCAGAATCCCAGCATGGTCGGGGTTGGCAGGGACCTCTGTGGGTCCCCCTGCCCAAGCAGGGTCACCCAGAGCAGGGGGCACAGCACCGCGTCCAGGGGGGCTGGAATATCTCCAGAGGAGACTCCCCATGGAGCAGGGTGCTGCTGGCAGGGACGGAGCCGAGAGGCTCCCGAAGCCACACGCCGCTGGGAATAAAAAAAAAAAATGAAGCCTTCGCCGAGGCAGGTTCATCACATCCCTAAAATCAGGGGCTTAAATTTCCCGAGGCACAAGGGTGCTGTTGCTAGGCAGGGCGCTAATTGCACAGTTCAGCAACGCGGCAGAATTGCACGGCTCCTCTCTAATTTCGTGCAATTTAACCATCAATAGAGGATCCGCGGTGGCTTCCTGATGAGATCAAAAGGTCGAAGCTTCACCCTCCCATCGGCGTTTTCGCGCTCGCCCGGCGGACCAAGAAGCATTTGCCAACGTGGGGTGTCAGACCCAGCTGCCCCGAGAAGCCGGGCGGGCGCGGAGGGCACCGGGTCTGCCCGATTCTGCCCCGACGCTCGCGGGCTGCGGCCGCCGGAGATGATTCAGCCCCTCCGAGCCGAGCAGCTCCCCGAGAGCACGGGGCAAAGCCCATGGCCGGAGCATCCACCTCCTAAACGCGAGCCGGCAGCTGCCCGGGTCCTCCTCAGAGCATCCGTGTGCGAACACCGGGCACTTCTGCTGGGTCAGTTTGTGCCCGTTGCCCCTTGTCCTGGCGCTGGGCACCACTGCAAAGAGTCTGGCCCCGGCCTCCTGACCCCCACCCTGCAGATATTTAGAGGCATTTCGAAGGTCCCCTCGCAGCCTTCTCTTCTCCAGGCTCAACAAGCCCAGCTCCCTCAGCCTCTCCTCGCAGGAGAGATGCTCCAGGCCCCTCCTCATCCTCGCAGCCCTGCGCTGGACTCTCTCCAGCAGCTCCTCATCTTTCTGGAACTGGGGAGCCCAGCACTGGACCCAGCACTGCAGATGGGGCCTCCCCAGGGCAGAGCAGAGGGGCAGGAGAACCTCCCTCGCCCTGCTGCCCACACTCCTCCTCATGCACCCCAGGATCCCATCGGCCTTCTTGGCACCCAGGGCACGCTGCTGGCTCCTGGTCACCCTGTCGTCCCCCAGCACTCCCAGTCCCTCTCCACAGAGCTGCTCTCCAGCAGCTCAGCCCCAGCCTGTCCTGGTGCCTGGGGTTGTTCCTCCCCAGGTGCAGGACCCTGCCCTTGCCCTGGTTGAACCTCATCAGGTTCCTCCACCAGGTCTGCCCGTTTCTGCCCCAACGCTCGCGGGCTGCGGCCGCCGGAGATGATTCAGCCCCTCCGAGCCGAGCAGCTCCCCGAGAGCACGGGGCAAAGCCTGCGGCCAGAGCATCCACCTCCTAAACACGAGCCGGCAGCTGCCCGGGTCCCCCTCAGAGCATCCGTGTCCGAACACCGGGCACTTCTGCTGGGTGGGAAGAATGACACCACTTCAGTGTAGGATGTCTGGGAAGTATTTCAGCACAGCCCAATCTTCGGGGCTTATCACTTACACGGAGTCAAAAAGCCCAAGCACTTCAGTGCCGCCGCTATTCGCAGAGCAGATGGTCTGGAGCCGCGTTTTCCTCCCAGCAACACGAGCCCCGGGGCTGTGCGGGGCAAGTTAGCGATTGCCCGCGGTCACGGAGCCGCTGCCTCGTGGAGAAGCTGCTCCACAACTGCCAGCAAGCTCCTGCCCATCTCCCCAACCCGGCATCAGCCACGGTGCCGGGGCCCGCAGCCGCTGCTCCTGCTCGCTTTACTGCTTCAGGGTTGGGTTTTTTTTTTTTTCCTTTTCTTTTTTGCTGCTGAGCTTTCCCTCTCTAAGCCGTGAGCAATCCCCCGGGATGCCAGAGGCTGTAACAGAATCACAGAACCACAGAATCACAGAATGGTCGGGGTTGGAAGGGACCCCTGGGGATCCCCCAGCCCAACCCCCTGCCCAAGCAGGGTCACCCAGAGCAGGGGGCACAGCACCACGTCCAGGCGGGGCTGGAATATCTCCAGAGAAGGAGACTCCACCACCTCCCTGGGCAGCCTGGGCCAGGGCTCCGTCACCCTCAGAGGGAAGAAGTTCTTCCTCGGGTTCAGCTGGAGCTTCCTCTGCTCCAGTTTGTGCCCGTTGCCCCTTGTCCTGGCGCTGGGCACCACTGCAAAGAGTCTGGCCCTGTCCTCCTGACCCCCACCCTTGAGGTATTTATAAGCATTTTGAAGGTCCCCATCCAGGAACCCAGCTGTGCCAGCTCACAAATTAATCCAGCCCGGATCAGGCCCCGACAGATCCCCCGGGAGCCAGGGCCCGGCTGTGCCGTCGCGTGTTCGTACGTTTGCTTTCAGCCAGGGATGCAAACCCGTCTGTGGCGAAGCAGCAGTGTCTCACCAGGGGTCCAGACCAGCCCGAAGACCCCCAGCATCCCCCACCCCAGGACTCAGCCCCCCGCGCTCAGCGATACCCCGGGGTCAAACGCCAACGCATCGCTTTCCCCCCCGCGGCAAGACTTCGGGGGAAAGGAGAGAGGAACCTGATGAGGTTCAACAAGGGCAAGTGCAGGGTCCTGCACCTGGGGAGGAACAACCCCAGGCACCAGGACAGGCTGGGGCTGAGCTGCTGGAGAGCAGCTCTGCGGAGAGGGACTGGGAGTGCTGGGGGACGACAGGGTGACCAGGAGCCAGCAGCGTGCCCTGGGTGCCAAGAAGGCCAATGGGATCCTGGGGTGCATCACGAGGAGTGTGGGCAGCAGGGCGAGGGAGGTTCTCCTGCCCCTCTGCTCTGCCCTGGGGAGGCCCCATCTGCAGTGCTGGGTCCAGTGCTGGGCTCCCCAGTTCCAGAAAGATGAGGAGCTGCTGGAGAGAGTCCAGCGCAGGGCTGCGAGGATGAGGAGGGGACTGGAGCATCTCTGCTGCGAGGAGAGGCTGAGGGAGCTGGGCTTGTTGAGCCTGGAGAAGAGAAGGCTGCGAGGGGACCTTCGAAATGCCTCTAAATATCTGCAGGGTGGGGGTCAGGAGGATGGGGCCAAGCTCTTTCCAGTGGTGCCCAGTGACAGGACAAGGGGCAACGGGCACAAACTGAAGCAGAGGAAGCTCCAGCTGAACCCGAGGAAGAACTTCTTCCCTCTGAGGGTGACGGAGCCCTGGCCCAGGCTGCCCAGGGAGGCTGTGGAGTCTCCTTCTCTGGAGATATTCCAGCCCCGCCTGGACGTGGTGCTGTGCAGCCTGCTCGGGGTGACCCTGCTTCGGCAGGGGGTTGGACTGGGTGACCCACAGAGGTCCCTTCCAACCCCTACTATTCTGTGATTCTGTGAGAGCGGCACGGCGGGGAGATGTGCAAGCTCATCACTTTTACACTAGAGAAATCACGCTGCCCGGAGGGCCGAAAACAGGTTGCGAGAACGCGCTGACTCCGTACGCCTCCTCCCTGGAAGCTGCTGCAGCCCCCATTAAATATTGATGGGGGAACTCCACGGCCCCGCTTTCTCCTCCCGCCTCTCCTCGGGTGCTCCTCTCCTCACACCAAGACTCCGCACGCCAGAAGCCCCAGCCTCGCCGGCAATCAGTTCTGTTACACCGCGCACGGATGAGCGACCGCTATCCTTGTAACTGCAATTCAGCGGAGACGAGAGGCACTGATGAGTTCATGGGTTGGTTCCTCATTAATCTTTGATGCTCGTTGAGTGCAGCGCGCTTTTTTGGTAGGATGAAGCCTGCTCAGCAAAAAGGGAAACGAGCTCCTCTCGCCGCGCGGACCCGAAGGGTGAAGGTACCAAGAACAGCCCAAAGCTATGGGAGAAGCCAGCAGAGGGACATTAAGTCAAGGAACAGTGAGAAGCCGGAGGTCCCAGGGGAGCTTGGCTGAGCTGGGGGATCCCCGGGTTCCCCCAAGGCCATGAGCCACCCATGACCTGAAGGGTGAAGGTACCAAGAACAGCCCAAAGCCATGGGAGAAGCCAGCAGATGGGCATTAAGTCAAGGAACAGTGAGAAGCTGGAGGTCCTGGGGGAGCATGGCTGAGCTGGGGGATCCCCCGGGTTCCTCCAAGGCCATGAGCCACCCATGACCTGAAGGGTGAAGGTACCAAGAACAGCCCAAAGCCATGGGAGAAGCCAGCAGATGGGCATTAAGTCAAGGAACAGTGAGAAGCTGGAGGTCCCAGGGGAGCGTGGCTGAGCTGGAGGATCCCCCGGGTTCCTCCAAGGCCATGAGCCACCCATGACCCGAAGGGTGAAGGTACCAAGAACAGCCCAAAGCCATGGGAGAAGCCAGCAGACGGGCATTAAGTCAAGGAACAGTGAGAAGCTGGAGGTCCCGGGGGAGCTTGGCTGAGCTGGGGGATCCCCCAGGTTCCCCCAAGGCCATGAGCCACCCATGACCCGAAGGGTGAAGGTACCAAGAACAGCCCAAAGCCATGGGAGAAGCCAGAAGATGGGCATTAAGTCAAGGAACAGTGAGAAGCTGGAGGTCCTGGGGGAGCTTGGCTGAGCTGGGGGATCCCCCGGGTTCCTCCAAGGCCATGAGCCACCCATGACCCGAAGGGTGAAGGTACCAAGAACAGCCCAAAGCCATGGGAGAAGCCAGCAGATGGGCATTAAGTCAAGGAACAGTGAGAAGCTGGAGGTCCTGGGGGAGCATGGCTGAGCTGGGGGATCCCCCGGGTTCCTCCAAGGCCATGAGCCACCCATGACCTGAAGGGTGAAGGTACCATGAACAGCCCAAAGCCATGGGAGAAGCCAGCAGATGGGCATTAAGTCAAGGAACAGTGAGAAGCTGGAGGTCCCAGGGGAGCGTGGCTGAGCTGGAGGATCCCCCGGGTTCCTCCAAGGCCATGAGCCACCCATGACCCGAAGGGTGAAGGTACCAAGAACAGCCCAAAGCCATGGGAGAAGCCAGCAGATGGGCATTAAGTCAAGGAACAGTGAGAAGCCGGAGGTCCTGGGGGAGCAGGGCTGAGCTGGGGGATCCCCCGGGTTCCTCCAAGGCCATGAGCCACCCACTACCTGAAGGGTGAAGGTACCAAGAACAGCCCAAAGCCATGGGAGAAGCCAGCAGATGGGCATTAAGTCAAGGAAATGAGGGATCCTCCTTGGGAAGAGAGGGAAACCCCTGCTGAGTGCAGGGACCCCGGTCACAGAATCCTAGAATCCAGTCCTAGAATCATTCCAGTTGGAAAGACCTCCAAGATCATCACATCCAACCATCACCCCAACCCCACCGTGCCTGCTAAACCCTGTCCCGAAGTGCCACATTCCCATGGTTTTTGAACCCCTCCAGGGATGGGGACTCCCCCACTGCCCTGGGCAGCCTGGCCCAACGCCTGACCACGCCGTGCCCGAGGGTTTCGGCAGCGATGGGGAGCTCCGGCGCAGGCAGAGCCCTCCGGCTCGCCGCTGCCCGCGGTGGAGGATCTGCAGGCAGGGACGAGCAGGGCAGGAGGAGAGATGGCCCTGCCGGAGCCACCGCCGGAGCTGCCCCGCACAGCCCAGCTCCCGGGATCTGGCAGCCACGGTGGGAACCACGGAAAAAAAACCACCCCTGAACCCCGGCTCCGGTGCCGCACCGGGAAAGCCAGCGCTCGGCAGCGGAGCCGCTGCCAGAACCGAACCGGAGAGGGTTCAGGAACCAGAGGTCGCGAGGCGGGCGAGCGAGCGGCTCCCTTGGTTTCATCACGGGCTGCCGCGCCGTCGCCATCGTCCCCGCCATTCTTTGTGCCGTCACCCAGACGGCTCCGGGGAGCTTCGCAAAGCGAACGGAACGCGTCGCCCGCCACCTCCAAGCGGCCTCCACCGAACCGCCGACCGCGCCGGCAGCGCGGCAGGGACGCGGCCAGCCGTGCCGTGCCGCACCGCCGCTTCTCCTGGCACGGCCCGCGGCATCGCCCGCGCTCCCCTGCCGAGCCCAGGGTGCCAGCAGAGCCTCCGCGGGGACGGGAGGAACCGATTGGCGTTCGCAGCCAGCGTTGCAACTCGTGCCAAGCCGAGCGCAGCCGCCCGCTCTCCAAAAATCCAGCTCGCTGCGGCAAGGCACCAGGCAGACACCTGCGAACCATCTGTCGGGCGGCCCTCGCCTCGCCGAGCGCGGCAGCGGCCGAGCGGGACCAGGCACCGCGGGCGCCCGAGGCTCCGCCAGCCGGGTGCATCACGAGGAGTGTGGGCAGCAGGGCGAGGGAGGGTCTCCTGCCCCTCTGCTCTGCCCTGGGGAGGCCCCATCTGCAGTGCTGGGTCCAGTGCTGGGCTCCCCAGTTCCAGAAAGATGAGGAGCTACTGGAGAGAGTCCAGCGCAGGGCTGCGAGGATGAGGAGGGGACTGGAGCATCTCTGCTGCGAGGAGAGGCTGAGGGAGCTGGGCTTGATCAGCCTGGAGAAGAGAAGGCTGCGAGGGGACCTAATAAATGCCTACAAATATCTGCAGGGTGGGGGTCAGGAGGACGGGGCCAGACTCTTTCCAGTGGTGCCCAGCGACAGGACAAGGGGCAACGGGCACAAACTGGAGCAGAGGAAGCTCCAGCTGAAGCCGAGGAAGAACTTCTTCCCTCTGAGGGTGACGGAGCCCTGGCCCAGGCTGCCCAGGGAGGTTGTGGAGTCTCCTTCTCTGGAGATATTCCAGCCCCGCCTGGACGCGGTGCTGTGCCCCCTGCTCTGGGTGACCCTGCTTGGGCAGGGGGTTGGGCTGGGTGACCCACAGAGGTCCCTGCCAACCCCGACCATGCTGGGGTTCTGTGACCTGCGCGTCTCCAGGGACCCCGACGTGTCACGACGCGGGAGGAGAAAGCTCCCTTCCGGGGATAAAGCAGCCGCGACTGCTGAAAGCGGGTGGCACGGGATCCTGCCCCAGCAGCTCCACACCCCAAACAGGGTAACAAATCCATCCGGAACAGCACCTAAACCAGCAGCTCGAGGGGTCCGGGTTCCCCTCAACGCCGAGGGCCATTCCCCGCCCCTCCCAAGCCACGCAGCCCCCGGCAGCTCCCGCTCGGCTGCGTCTGGCAGTGACCGGGCAGCTGGGTTTTAGGCAGGGCTTCCCGTCTCCCATAAATATCCCGGCAATCAGCAAGCGTCAGGGCAGGGAGCAGAGAGAAAGCACCGCCGCTTGATGGGGTTTGGGTAAAATATGGCTCCTTCTGAAACCTTCTGGAGCGTGGCGGAGAGCCTGCGGGCAGCACGATGAGGAGCGGGAGCAGCGGTGATGCTGGGGCTGGCGGCCATCACCCACCCTCGCACCGCGCGGGCGATGCTCTGCCTTCACCCAGTGCCACCTCCTGCCCAAGCAGGGTCACCCAGAGCAGGGGGCACAGCACCGCGTCCAGCCGGGGCTGGAATATCTCCAGAGAAGGAGACTCCACAGCCCCTCTGGGCAGCCTGGGCCAGGGCTCCGTCACCCTCAGAGGGAAGAAGTTCTTCCTCGGCTTCAGCTGGAGCTTCCTCTGCTCCAGTTTGTGCCCGTTGCCCCTTGTCCTGGCGCTGGGCACCACTGGAAAGAGTCTGGCCCCATCCTCCTGACCCCCACCCTGCAGATATTTAGAGGCATTTCTAAGGTCCCCTCGCAGCCTTCTCTTCTTCAGGCTGAACAAGCCCAGCTCCCTCAGCCTCTCCTCGCAGGAGAGATGCTCCAGTCCCCTCCTCATCCTCGCAGCCCTGCGCTGGACTCTCTCCAGTAGCTCCTCCTCTTTCTTGACCTGGGGAGCCCAGCACTGGACCCAGCACTGCAGATGGGGCCTCCCCAGGGCAGAGCAGAGGGGCAGGAGAACCTCCCTCGCCCTGTTGCCCACACTCCTCCTCATGCACCCCAGGATCCCATCGGCCTTCTTGGCACCCAGGGCACGCTGCTGGCTCCTGGTCACCCTGTCGTCCCCCAGCACTCCCAGTCCCTCTCCGCAGAGCTGCTCTCCAGCAGCTCAGCCCCAGCCTGTCCTGGTGCCTGGGGTTGTTCCTCCCCAGGTGCAGGACCCTGCCCTTGCCCTGGTTGAACCTCATCAGGTTCCTCTCTGCCCAACTCTCCAGCCTGCCCAGGGCTCGCTGGATGGCAGCACAGCCTCCCGGTGTGTCCACCACTCCTCATAGTTTGGTGTCACCAGCCAACTTGCTGAGGGTACGCTCTAACTCTTCATCCAGGTCGTTGATGAAGAAGTTGAACAAGACTGGGCCCAGCACTGACCCCTGGGGACACCACTGGTTCCAGGCCTCCAACCAGACTCAGCGCCGCTGATGCCAACCCTCTGAGCTCTGCCCTTCAGCCAGTTCTCAACCCACCTCACCGACCGCTCCTCCAGCCCACACCTCCTGAGCTTCCCTAGGAGGATGTGATGGGAGACCGTGTCAGAAGCCTTGCTGAGGTCGAGGTAGACAACATCCACGGCTCTCCCCTCACCTACCCAGTTGGTCATGCCATCGTAGAAAGCCATCAGATTGGCCAGGCATGATCTCCCCTTGGTGAATCCAGGGGGATAGTGAAGAGCTATCACGCGGCCCCTGCCCCACGGGACCTTGCATCCCCCCCGAGCAGCGGTGCTGAGACCACCCGGCGGGTCAGGCCTGATGGCTGCGGGCTCACCCACCCTGCCAGCCCCGGCGCCAGGCTCATCCCCAGCTGCGAGGGTCCCCACCGGCCGGGAGCAAGGATCCCTGGTGGGTGCCAAGCTCCCGCTCTCCGGAGGCTGGTGGGCGCGGGGACCGGATCATCCCTCATCTGCTCGCAGCCCAACCGGAGCCAGCAGTTCCCCGCCTTTGGAAACGCAGCAGCGAGCCAAGGAGCCCGCGCACAAACCCGCTTGAGAGCAGGGAAAAACATCCAAGCCCAAACCCATCTGGTTTTTCTTTCTTCTGAAGCCATTTCCAGCTCTTCCCTGCTTTCCCAGCTGTTCCCTGCTTTTCCAGCTCTTCCCTGCTTTCCCAGCTCTTCCCTGCTTTCTGTCTGCGGCAGCGCCTGCTCCTCTGACTTCACAGAATCACAGAATCACAGAATAGTAGGGGTTGGAAGGGACCTCTGTGGGTCACCCAGCCCAACCCCCTGCCCAAGCAGGGTCACCTACAGCAGGCTGTAGAGGACCTTGTCCAGGTGGGGTTTGAATATCTCCAGAGGAGGAGACTCCACAACCTCCCTGGGCAGTCCCGGAGCCGCAGCACGGCCAGGGAAGGAGCCGGGAAATCTCCTCTCCCGATGCCCTTCCCACCTCCTCCCGCCGGCTCCAGGGTCAAGGGGGGGCCCCGGCACTGCCAGACCCCCAAGACCCCCAGCAGCAACCGCATCCCCCCCCACAGCCCCGCTCCACAGAGACACCGCCCCATTTTCAGACTTCATAAACCCCAACCCCCCAGCAGCAGGATGGGTTTTTTCCCTGTTTTCTTCTCTTTCAATCAGGGTCCATGTGTCTGACTCCCCCACTCGAAGACTATCACCAATTAAGATATCAATTTAGATAAACTGGGGCCTGGAGCAGATTTGTACGCTGCTGCATCAGTCGGGCAAACGCAGCTTGCTGGAGCACAGAGCCCTAACGAGATGCGGTAATTGAGGCGTCCGAGGGAGGGAAGTTCTGATTGAAAAAGTGAAGCTGAAACTTCCAAACGCTGGGAACGGTGGCGATGCTGAGAGCCCGGAAAGCCCCGTTCCCCGAGCCAGAATCAGAATCCCAGGGTGGCGGGGTCGGAAGGGCAGGGACCCCTGGGGGTCACCCAGCCCAACCCCCTGCCCAAGCAGGGTCACCCAGAGCAGGCTGCACAGCACCGCGTCCAGCCGGGGCCTGGGCCAGGGCTCCAGCACCCTCAGAGGGAAGAAGTTCTTCCTCGGGTTCAGCTGGAGCTTCCTCTGCTCCAGTTTGTGCCCGTTGCCCCTTGTCCTGGCGCTGGGCACCACTGCAAAGAGTCTGGCCCCGGCCTCCTGACCCCCCCCTGCAGATATTTAGAGGCATTTCCAAGGTCCCCTCGCAGCCTTCTCTTCTCCAACAAGCCCAGCTCCCTCAGCCTCTCCTCGCAGGAGAGATGCTCCAGTCCCCTCCTCATCCTCGTAGCCCTGCGCTGGACTCTCTCCAGTAGCTCCTCATCTTTCTTGAACTGGGGAGCCCAGCACTGGACACAGCACTGCAGATGGGGCCTCCCCAGGGCAGAGCAGAGGGGCAGGAGAACCTCCCTCGCCCTGCTGCCCACACTCCTCCTCATGCAGCCCAGGATCCCATCGGCCTTCTTGGCACCCAGGGCACGCTGCTGGCTCATGGTCACCCTGTCGTCCCCCAGCACTCCCAGTCCCTCTCCGCAGAGCTGCTCTCCAGCAGCTCAGCCCCAGCCTGTCCTGGTGCCTGGGGTTGTCCCTCCCCAGCTTGCTGCCCACAGATCTGGCAGGTTGAGGCCCCTCACTGCCACCACTCCTCCCCGGGCTTTGCTCTTCATCCCATCCATGACACGTCCCACCCGTGGAATATCCCATCCGTGGAACATCCCATCCATAGAATGTCCCACCCACAGCACATCCCACCCATGGCACGTCCCACCCGTGGAATATCCCATCCACAGAATGTCCCATCCACAGAATGTCCCACCCACAGAACGTCCCACCCACAGCACATCCCACCCATGGCACGTCCCATCCGTGGAACATCCCATCCACAGAATGTCCCATACACAGAACGTCCCATCCATGGCATGTCCCACCCACAGAACGTCCCATCCATGGCACGTCCCATCCGTGGAACATCCCATCCACAGAATGTCCCATACACAGAACGTCCCATCCATGGCATGTCCCACCCACAGAACGTCCCATCCATGGCATGTCCCACCCACAGAACGTCCCATCTGCGGCACACGCCAGCGGCGCTGCCGGACATGGCTCCGCTCCCGCGCTCAGCCCGGCTGTGGCACACCAGCACCCTTCTTCAGCAGGGCCAGGTCCACCACCAGGACACACCACAGACCCCACCATGGAGGACAACGAGCTGAGCGGTGCGGGATGCCCGAGCGACCAGCACCCGCCGCAGCGATGGCGAACGGCTTCCCCGCGCCCGGAGACGCCTCCCTCACCCCAAAGCTCGGAGCACCCCATGTCCCGAGCCCCAGACGGGGACCGCAGCTGCCAAACCACGCTCCTGCTTCAAGCTGTGGGTTTGAACGGGGCAGAATAGAGCCCTGGTGCTGGCCCAGCCGTACGAGGATCGGGCAGTTTCCCCGGAGCTCAGCACCAGCCGCGGTGAGCGCAGCACCCCGGCGAGCTGCCGAGCCCACGGTGAGGGCAGGACATGGCCTGGAGAAGGATTACCAGGACCATTCGGCTTTCGACACTGCCCGGTGGGAAGGAGCCGTGCTCCATCCTGCTCCGGAGATGCTGCCCCGCATCAAGGGGGTGGTCCTGGCGAGGGGCTTCGGCCAGCACCAGCCCTGCACCTGCAAACCCAGCAGCTGGGCACCACGGGAAGTGTATCTCCATCCGAATGTGTGACGTTCCTCGACAGAGACAAGCTGTAGAGATATCAAACCCTATCAAACAAGGGCTATGAGGATGGTGAGGGGACTGGAGCATCTCCCCTACGAGGAGAGGTTGAGGGAGCTGGGCTTGTTCAGCCTGGAGAAGAGAAGGCTGCGAGGGGACCTTATAAATGCCTACAAATATCTGAAGGGTGGGGGTCAGGAGGATGGGGCCAAGCTCTTTTCAGTGGTGCCCAGCGACAGGACAAGGGCAATGGGCACAAACTGAGGCACAGGAAGTTCCGTCTGAAGATGAGGAAGAACTTCTTCCCTCTGAGGGTGACGGAGCCCTGGCCCAGGCTGCCCAGGGAGGCTGTGGAGTCTCCTTCTCTGGAGATATTCCAGCCCCGCCTGGACAAGGTCCTGTGCCCCCTGCTCTGGGTGACCCTGCTTGGGCAGGGGGTGGGACTAGATGACCCACAGAGGTCCCTTCCAACCCCTACTATTCTGTGATTCTGTGATTCTGTGATCAGCTCCCACTCTCAGGATTCATTTCGCGCCGGGTGATGAAGGCAGGAGATGAAAGGCTGCAGGATTTTATTACACTGAATTCTCAGTTTGTCATTTCCCATCTACTCCATCAGGTGCCTTGGGACCAATTTGCGCTCGGCGGGATGGAGATGGATCTCCCCGGCGGAACCGCGCTAACCACGTGCTCCCCACCACGGTGGGTCCGCTGCCAGCCCCGACCACGGGCAGAGCAGCCGGCAGCCGACACCACCGAGCCCCAGCACTCCGCCACGGAGCTGCCAGACCCACACGCAGCCCCTCGCGGGCAAAGCCTTCTGGAACAGCCCCAAATCAACCCAAAATACACGTACGTGTGCGCGCCCTGGGCGCAGGCTCCACCTTGGGAAGGGCAGCTGGGATTGGGGTCTCCCGATGCAGAGGGGGGATTGAAGGGGAGCGGTGGCAGCGAAGGTCCCTGGGCAGATACACCAGCAGGCTGTGCTGCCATCCAGCGAGCCCTGGGCAGGCTGGAGAGCTGGGCAGAGAGGAACCTGATGAGGTTCAACCAGGGCAAGGGCAGGGTCCTGCCCCTGGGGAGGAACAACCCCAGGCACCAGGACAGGCTGGGGCTGAGCTGCTGGAGAGCAGCTCTGCGGAGAGGGACTGGGAGTGCTGGGGGACGACAGGGTGACCAGGAGCCAGCAGCGTGCCCTGGGTGCCAAGAAGGCCGATGGGATCCTGGGGTGCATGAGGAGGAGTGTGGGCAGCAGGGCGAGGGAGGTTCTCCTGCCCCTCTGCTCTGCCCTGGGGAGGCCCCATCTGCAGTGCTGGGTCCAGTGCTGGGCTCCCCAGTTCCAGAAAGATGAGGAGCTACTGGAGAGAGTCCAGCGCAGGGCTGCGAGGATGAGGAGGGGACTGGAGCATCTCTGCTGCGAGGAGAGGCTGAGGGAGCTGGGCTTGTTCAGCCTGGAGAAGAGAAGGCTGAGAGGGGACCTTCGAAATGCCTCTAAATATCTGCAGGGTGGGGGTCAGGAGGATGGGGCCAGGCTCTTTGCAGTGGTGCCCAGCGACAGGACAAGGGGCAACGGGCACAAACTGGAGCAGAGGAAGCTCCAGCTGAAGCCGAGGAAGAACTTCTTCCCTCTGAGGGTGACGGAGCCCTGGCCCAGGCTGCCCAGAGGGGCTGTGGAGTCTCCTTCTCTGGAGATATTCCAGCCCCGCCTGGACGCGGTGCTGTGCCCCCTGCTCTGGGTGACCCTGCTTGGGCAGGGGGTGGGTGGGGGATCCCAAGGGGTCCCTGCCAACCCCGACCATGCTGTGATTCTGTGGCACCAAGCACCCCCCGCCAGCAGCAAAGTGCCGAGTCAGCACCAGGGGAAAGGGGCACAGCAAGGTGCCCGGTTTATCTGGACGGGCCCTTTTTGGTCGGTCGTTGGGGTTTTTTTAATGTTTTTTCATTTTTTTTAAATTAATGATCTGGAAGAGGAGGGTGGTAAACATTTCATGAATTGCATTCACAGGTAATTAAGCAACCGCATAAGCGGAGCGAGAGATGAAAACGCAGAAGGATAAAACCCAGAAAGCAATAAATGAGATTTAGCTGGGGCACCCACAAGCCAGGGTGACTGGACTCACTCCCACCAGGGGCAGGGGCACCCACAAGCATCATCAGGAGACCACGGAGGGCGAGAGAGCTCTCACTGGGGGCTGAAGCCCTCCCGGTTTGGGGGTGCCCACGCAGGAGGCTGGCGTGCCAGCGGCGAGCCCAGCACCCCAAGGGGCATTTTCTGCATCTCCTCACTCCCCTGAGACCGCTGTGGGGTCTTGCAGGAGAAGGAAGGAGAGGAGGGAGATGGCAGCAGCTCCTACCCGGGGTCATGCTGGCCAGGTGACACCAACGAAGACCAGCAACCTTGCACCGCCAGAGGGTCCGGCAGCAGGACCCCCAAACCCCGGGCACAACGCGAAGGCGCCGACGTCTCCAAATACCAAGCCCACCCTGTGCAGCGAGAAGCCAGACGCAGGGCAGCGACACGGGCACAATCCGGTGGCTTCAGGGTGCTGGGGCATCTGCAGCGAGACGCCAGGCTCGGAGCGGGGAAGAGCCCACGCTTTGGGCATCCCCGGGCAGCACCGTGCACGGCAGCTCCCGGCGGGCAGGGAGCCGGCGACCGCAGCGCCGAAGCAAGGGGAGGATTTGGCCGGTGGAGCTGGCACCGTGGCGGGGGGCAGTTGCCTTTCTGCAGTCTCCTTGGAGACCGTGACCGCTCCGTGAAGAAACCACGCTCGTCCCGGCTGCACGGCACGAGGGAGCGGGTCCCCCCCGGCCGGCACCGATGGCCGCTGCGCAGCCGCCCCGCGTCCTCGGGTCCCGTCCGCCCAGCGCCAGAGAAACCAGCGGGGGGAAAAGGCTCATCTGGGAAGTTATTCATAATTCAGCGGGTGCAAAAACAAGATGGCACCCTAGGAGGGGGGAATTTCCAATTCACCATTCCCGCAGCAGCCCCGGGCTCCGCCGCTGCGCACACCGACAGCTCGGGGAGCTGCGGCGCACGGCACCATCGCCCGTCGGCGCGGCGAGGCCAAATCAACGCGGCGCTCAGCATTTCGATGCCACACAGGGAAAAACCCAGCCCTGGGAAATCGCAGCTTTCGTGTAACCCTGGGTGAAGGCTGGGTTTCTGCTCCCGGCTGGGAAGCCCTCGCCGTCTCGAGAGGTGCTGGATGAGGAGGGGGTTTCTGCTGGGAACAAGGCGGCGGCTCGGCGGGGGTCTCCAGTGCATCCACCATTAAGTGGGACAAGAAATGAAAGAAAGAAAGAAGCAGCAAGCAGATAAATCCCTGCCCAAGGAGCTTTTGGGTGGGTTTAGATCGGCTGCCACCAGGCAACGGCAGGCAGTGCTGGCAGGTACCGGCTGACCCCGCCGCCACCCGCCCTGCACCAAGAGGGACACGGGGATCAAACCGGCACCCCGGCTCCCGGCCCAGCAGAGGGGCTTTGAGGGGAGGCGAAGGGGATGCAGCGTGCGACCTGCAGCCACGCGGCAGAGCTTATTTTCACCGAATCCCAGCATGGCAGGGGTTGGCAGGGACCCCTGGGGATCCCCCACCCAACCCCCTGCCCAAGCAGGGTCACCCAGAGCAGGGGGCACAGCACCGCGTCCAGCCGGGGCTGGAATATCTCCAGAGAAGGAGATTCCACAGCCCCTCTGGGCAGCCTGGGCCAGGGCTCCGGCACCCTCAGAGGGAAGAAGTTCTTCCTCGGCTTCAGCTGGAGCTTCCTCTGCTCCAGTTTGTGCCCGTTGCCCCTTGTCCTGTCGCTGGGCACCACTGCAAAGAGTCTGGCCCCGGCCTCCTGACCCCCACCCTGCAGATATTTAGAGGCATTTCGAAGGTCCCCTCGCAGCCTTCTCTTCTCCAGGCTGAACAAGCCCAGCTCCCTCAGCCTCTCCTCGCAGGAGAGATGCTCCAGGCCCCTCCTCATCCTCGCAGCCCTGCGCTGGGCTCTCTCCAGTAGCTCCTCATCTTTCTGGAACTGGGGAGCCCAGCACTGGACCCAGCACTGCAGATGGGGCCTCCCCAGGGCAGAGCAGAGGGGCAGGAGAACCTCCCTCGCCCTGCTGCCCACACTCCTCCTCATGCACCCCAGGATCCCATCGGCCTTCTTGGCACCCAGAAGCATTTTGGGTACTTCCATGCTGCTGCCGAGCACAGGGCTCGAGGTCCCGTGCACACCGGCTCACAAGACGCTCACACCAAGCACAGCAGAGACCACGCTGTGCACGACCGAGCACCTCGCTGAACGGCACAGCAGGGAGGGAGCGGAAAACCAACGGGGTTTGCACCCTCTGCATCATCTCCAGCAGCCCCGCAGACTCCCGCGTCCCCCCCGGCCAGCGACGGGCAAACCTCAGGGGAAGGCGAGGGCAGAGCCCAAAGCCCGCGGCTGGCGAAGGACCCGAGGATGGCGAGCAGCCGGGCCCCGCTCCCCCTGCGCCCACCCATGTGAAATTAGTAGTAAAATTAAGGTTTTACATCTGAAAATTAAGGTTTATATGAAAAACGTCGCAGTGTTCACCCAGTGAGGGAAAGCAAAAGGAGCTCTGAGGATGGGACCCGGCCGCAGCGGGCAGGCGAGGAATCCACTCACGCAGCAGCTCCCTGCCCCACAGCACGGAGGACGGAGCGGGGGGAGACTCCGTGGCCCTGCTCCGGGAGGATAAAGCGGGAAGAGATGCTCCTCTGGAACTGATCAGCAGCTCCTCTGGCCCCCTGAGCCAGCAGGTTCACAAAACCTTGCCAGAGTGCTATCCTCTCGTGAACTTTGCTCGTTTTAATATCATTTTAATATCAAAACACACCTCCATCCCGAAGGCTCCCCGCCTCCGAGGTGCGACCACCCCTCCTCGAGTCTGCGCCCTCGATTTTTGGTGAACTCTACCTTTAAACGTGGAGCGAGAGAATTTTACACCAACCCTGATAAAAGGTCTGGGTGACTGCAGTCACTCAAACTCCACCTTAACGGTAGAAAGGCTATAAAAATAGCCAGGGAAATGGGGGATTTGGGGAGGAGAAGAAGAGAACACCGTGAGCAAGTCACGGGAAACCCCACCTCAGATGCCTCCACCAGCCGGGACCGGCCGAGGGGCTGAGCCTCGCTTCTCCCCCCTGGGACGCCTGGGCTGAGACTCAAACCGAGCGCTTTTCTCGGGAACAGTTACTCCCTCGTGTCTGCAGCCAGGCTGTGTTATTTATCACCTTTTCACGCGTTTATATCTGCCCGGGCTTCCTCGCAGACAGTCCCTGTCACCGGCAGTTCAGAAAACCTCTGTCACAAACCAAACTGCCCCGTTTCAGCACCCAGTTGTCCCTGAACGGGACCAAACGCGGCCGTGCCAGTTCCTGAGCACGCCTGGACGGAGGGTGCAGAGCGCTGGGAGCGTGCCCAGAGTCGTGGCAGTTCCATGCGCGGATCGCACGCGGCCGGACTGGCAGCGGCAAATTGGACATCGCTCAGGATCTGAACCTCGCCACACTCAGCCTCCCACTCCGGTGAGCAGAGTTAGAGCGCAAGGGGGTTTATTTTCTGCCAAATTAACGCGCCCGCTCACCGAGGGGCACGAGCCCGCAGCGGGGGGGTCACCCAGCCGCCAGCACGGCCCCGAGCCGCAGCCCACCGCACACCCCCACAGCCCCCGCGCTCCGGAAACGGGGGTCTCCCTCCTCCCCGGAGCACAGAGCCGCAACGGCACCCGCGAGGCCGAGGGGGAAACTGAGGCAGGGGACGAGGGAGGCATCGGTCTCCCCGCCGCCATCAGAGTGCACGCTCAAACCCCCCCCAAGGCCTCCTGCACGGGGAGAAAAGGGGGGTGCTGAGCAGGGGGGGGTCAGGCCAGGTAGAAGAGGAGCCTCACGGGGAGGGGTCTCCATCCAGGGATGGTCATGGCCGCCGGCGATCGCTGCCCGGAGGAGACGCTGCACCGACGCGGCGCGGGGCACAGCCCCCTCCCCACCGCGCGTCCCCACGGTCACCTGCGCGCTGTCCCCCTCCAGCCGGGGGGGTCGGATGCTGGACAGGTGAATGGTTTTGTGGTCCCCGGAGTTGAGCTTCACCACGATGGCGTCCGCGTTCAGCACCTGCATCACCTGGGGAGGGAGAGAGGCCGAGGTGAGCACGGCGACAGCAGGCATGCGAGCCCCGCAGCCGGGCACTGCCGCGACGCTGCCCCGGCTCCAGCTGCCAGCACAGAGGGAGTGGCTCCCAGTGGGTCACCGGAGCGAACATGGCCTGCTGGAACATCCACGGGCCTGTTCTCCGAGCCCACCAACAGTCGAAACCCTGTGACATCCCTGTCACAGAAACACAGACTGGTGGGGGTTGGCAGGGACCCCTGGGGTCCCCCAGTGCCACCCCCTGCCCAAGCAGGGTCACCCAGAGCAGGGGGCACAGCACCACGTCCAGCCGGGGCTGGAATATCTCCAGAGAAGGAGACTCCCCAGCCCCTCTGGGCAGCCTGGGCCAGGGCTCTGTCACCCTCAGAGGGAAGAAGTTCTTCCTCGGCTTCAGCTGGAGCTTCCTCTGCTCCAGTTTGTGCCCGTTGCCCCTTGTCCTGGCGCTGGGCACCACTGCAAAGAGTCTGGTCCCGGCCTCCTGACCCCCACCCTGCAGATATTTAGAGGCATTTCCAAGGTCCCCTCGCAGCCTTCTCTTCTCCAGGCTGAACAAGCCCAGCTCCCTCAGCCTCTCCTCGCAGCAGAGATGCTCCAGTCCCCTCATCATCCTCACTGCCCTCCGCTGGACTCTCTCCAGTAGCTCCTCATCTTTCTGGAACTGGGGAGCCCAGCACTGGACCCAGCACTGCAGATGGGGCCTCCCCAGGGCAGTGTTACGTGCTGGAGCCAACAACGGGCACCGGGGACTCGCCAACCCCTCTGGCCCTGAGCACCCCCCTCCCGGCAGGAATTAACTCGCAGGGCCCTTCGCCAGGCTGAGCCGGCTGCCAGGGGTCTCTGAGGGGCACGGGATGGTCCCCGGGGCTGGGCTACCGGGGGCTGCAAGGTCCAGGAGGGACAGGGCAGGGTGGCAGCAGGAGCTGACGGTGGTCCCCAGGCACCCACCCCTCCTCAGGCACCCACTCCCCTCCGGCAGGAGCCACAGCCCCGGCTCGGCAGCATCTCCCTGTGCACGGGAAGGGCAGCGGGGACCCCCCAGCCCCCTCCTGGGGACCCCGCGGGCAGGATGAGGGCACGGCGACGGCGGCAGCAGAACCGGAGCCTCAGAGGCCGTGCCATTCGTCTCGCTAACTCCTTCTCCTTCTAACCTAAATTTATGGTGGCTTCACCCGCCTCCAAAAGGCACTTTGATAAAGGGATTGAAGGGATTTGGGGTTTTTTTTTTCTTTTTTAAATCTCTGCAGCTGCTTCTTGCAGAGCTTCCACGCTCCAGCGCTGCTTCCCCAAACCCCCCCCCACCCCGGGGACACAGCCTTCACCCCACGCCCAGGCCACCGCAGCGCGGAGGGCAGGGGTGGGGGATGCCCACGCGGGCAGACGGGCTCCATCGCCCCACGGCTGAGCCCCGGCCACGCTCGCCCCATCGCTGCTCCCCCCCAGGGAAGAAGCTCAGAGCGCTGCCTCGTCGACATTTTCCACGCGAGAAGGTTCTCTCGCTGCGAGTGTCCATCCCAATAAGGTTTCCAGTTTTCCACCCTGGGACGTTGCTCGCCCCAGCAGCACCCCTGGGTGCTCACAGGGTTGAGGACCCCCATGCCCGGGGACCATGGGGCCACTCCCCCCACTGCCCCCGAGCCCCGCAGCTCCCCCAGGTGCTCACAAGGTTGAGGACCCCCCTGCCCAGGGACCATGGAGCCATTCCCCCTGCTGTCCCTGAGCCCCGCAGCTCCCTTGGGTGCTCACGGGGTTGAGGACCCCCATGCCCGGGGACCATGGAGCCATTCCTCCTGCTGCCCCCATGCCCCACATCTCCCCCAGGTGCTCACGGGGTTGAGGACCCCCTTGCCCAGGGACCATGGAGCCATTCCTCCTGCTGCCCCTGAGCCCCGGCAGCTCCCCTGGGTGCTCACGGGGTTGAGGACCCCCACGCTTGGGGACCACGGGGCCATTCCCCCCGCTGCCCCCGAGTGCTCAGGGAGTTGAGGACCCCCACGCCCGGGGACCACGGGGCCACTCCCCCCGCTGTCCTCCAGCCCCGCAGCTCCCCTGGGTGCTCATGGGCTTGAGGACCCCCACGCCCGGGAACCACGGGGCCACTCCCCCCGCTGCCCCTGAGCCCAGCAGCTCCCCTGGGTGCTCACGGGGCCAAAGACCCCCATGCCCGGGGACCATGGGGCCATTCCCCCCGCTGCCCCCGAGCCCCGCAGCTCCCCCAGGTGCTCACAAGGTTGAGGACCCCCCTGCCCAGGGACCATGGAGCCATTCCCTCCGCTGTCCCCGTGCCCTGCATCTCCCCTGGGTGCTCACGGGGTTGAGGACCCCCACGCTTGGGGACCACGGGGCCATTCCCCCCGCTGCCCCCGAGTGCTCATGGGCTTGAGGACCCCCACGCCCGGGGACCATGGAGCCATTCCCCCTGCTGTCCCTGAGCCCCGCAGCTCCCCTGGGTGCTCAAGGGGTTGAGGACCCCCATGCCCGGGCACCACGGGGCTGCTCCCCCCAGTGCCCCCGAGCCCCGCAGCTCCCCAGCGCTGCCCGCTCCTGCCCACCGCTAACGAGGGCAGCTCGTTAGCCCTCCTGGGAGGGGGCTCGGGGACGGGCTGCTGCACGGGGAGCACCCCTGAAGCTGGGGGTGACCTCCTGCACCCTGTCCTGGCAGCACAGGGATGGTGGCACTTTGGGAACCGGCTGCCTGGGGAGCTGGGGCTCAGCACCATCGCCAGCACCAAGAGAGCAAAGCTGCTGGCGGAGGCGTTTTGGCAGGGTCTGGCGCTCAGCTCGGCAGGAGAGCGGCTCCCGGGCTGGCTCCAGCAGATCCCACCCAGATCCGAGATGACTTGGCCACGATGACGGCTCCAAGGAGGGGGGGAGAAAAAAAGAAAAATAAAGAAGACACCAGCACAGCTCATCACCACCCGCCTCCTCCAGCCTGCGAAGCGCCGGAGCCGGCGCGGGGCAGCCCGGCCAGCGAGCCCAGGACGCGGGCGAGGGGCTGCCCAGGGAGGGGTGGGATGCTCCGAGGGGGCCAATCCTGCTCGGCAGCGGGGAGACGGGACGACAGCACCGCGCGCCGAGCCGTGCCGTGCCCAGCTTTGGGCAGGGGCTGGTCTTCAGCGGAAGGCATTGAGCTGGCGGCAGCGCTGTCCCAAATTCCCGGGCGCTCCGAGACGAGCTGACGCAGGGGATTCGGGAGAAAGCCTCCAGCCTCTGCACATTTTTATTCCACCGCTTTTTCCTCTCGCCCCTCGCAGGCATCAGATCCGCAATCGAGGCCAAACCTTAATTTCTCCCCCAAAACCAACCCCCTCCGCTCCCAGCACCGGCCGCCAGCAGCGGCGGGATCCAAAATTAGCCGGAGCCGAGTTGCGACGGTTACTCAATGGTGCAAAGCCAGGTTGGGATCTTCCTCCTCCTCCTCCTCCTCCTCTCGCCACCCCCCACCCCCCAGCAGCAGCTCCTACGTCAGCGCTGCCGCCGCAAGCGAGCTCCTCGGCGTTGTGCCGAGCACGGAGGCGGCTTCAGCGCCGGAGCGATCGCTGCCTGCTGGGGCTCAGACCCCTCTGCCAGGCGCTGGGAGGACGGGCGGGGGTCTCGGAGCCCCTCGGCCTCGTGCCCAGCTCCGGGTTCAGCTCCGGCACTCGGAGGCGTGCGGGCATTCATCCTGATTTTCCCCGTCGCTTCCAATTCCCGGGAAGGGAAAAAAGACCGAAAATTGACAGTGCAAAATCAGCGGCGCCCGGGGGGGCTGCGGCTGCCGGGTCCCCAAATGCTGACGTGTGAAGAGCAGGTTTGAACCCAAGGCAGAGAAATTCTGCCTCTCCCCCCCTCCTCTGCAAAAAGCAGGACGGCATCGCGGCGCTCGCCGCGGGGAAATCACTGCAGAGCCAGGGCAGCCAAACCACCCCGGAGCAGACCCCGGGCTGGAGCAAACCGCTCCCAGATTTGAAGGGGGGGACCCCAGCAGAGCGAGGGGCTGCGCCCAGAAGCAGGGGGGCACCCACCCTGCACGCTCTGCCCCAGGACCCGAAGTGGGACGCAGCCTGCACATCGGGGTCCCATCCACCCCGCGGCACCGGGGATGGATTCCCACTGCTCCAGGGTGGGGGGGACGGGTGCCCCACGGCAACGCTCAGCCCGAGGGCTGGAGGCACCTCTGAGCCCCAAACCCACCGCAGACCCCCCCCTTCGCTGCCTCGCCGGGGGGGCTCAGATGAGCGACGCGCCCGCCGCAGCTCCTGGCATCCCGGCCCGCACGCCAGCTCTTCACCAAAATGACGGGCGCCTTCGAAATGCCAGGAGCATCCACCCGCCCCCGCCGTCAGCCCCCCGCAAGCTGCCGAGCGGAGCGTGACTCACGGCCCCCGTGCCGGCTCCTGGCACCGGCTCCTGGCACCGGCCCCGGCGGCAGCATGGCGCGTCCGAGCCCGCCAGCGCCTTGGCACGGCCGGCCCCGGGGACAGCGGGGACGCTTGCCCGGGTGTTTTTTCTCACCGCGAAGGCAGCTCCTTGGGAAGGGATGAAATGTGGTCCTTGTCCCCGGGGATGGGCTCTCATCCCCCGTGCCTCCTCGGCGAGCTGCTGGGTTTGGCGTTCTCGGGCCGAGGGAAGAGGAAACAGCCCAGCGATCCCTGTGCCGCCGAGGGAAGGTGGCAGGAGGTTTTTGGGGACCTCTGCTACCGGTTGTATCCGAGCCGAGCAGCGACCCGGTGCAGGGAAGGGCAGGGACGTAACCCCAGAGCTAAAGCATAAGCCAGCACCTCCCCAGCCTCGTCACGCCGGAGCTGCCACAGAATCCCAGCATGGTCGGGGTTGGCAGGGACCCCTGAGGTCACCCAGTCCCACCCCCTGCCCAAGCAGGGTCACCCAGAGTAGGGGGCACAGGACCGCGTCCAGCCGGGGCTGGAATATCTCCAGAGAAGGAGACTCCACAGCCTCCCTGGGCAGCCTGGGCCAGGGCTCCGTCACCCTCAGAGGGAAGAAGTTCTTCCTCGGCTTCAGCTGGAGCTTCCTCTGCTCCAGTTTGTGCCCATTGCCCCTTGTCCTGTCGCTGGGCACCACTGGAAAGAGTCTGGCCCCGTCCTCCTGACCCCCACCCTGCAGATATTTAGAGGCATTTCGAAGGTCCCCTCTCAGCCTTCTCTTCTCCAGGCTGAACAAGCCCAGCTCCCTCAGCCTCTCCTCGCAGGAGAGATGCTCCAGTCCCCTCCTCATCCTCGCAGCCCTGCGCTGGACTCTCTCCAGTAGCTCCTCATCTTTCTGGAACTGGGGAGCCCAGCACTGGACCCAGCACTGCAGATGGGGCCTCCCCAGGGCAGAGCAGAGGGGCAGGAGAACCTCCCTCGCCCTGCTGCCCACACTCCTCCTCATGCACCCCAGGATCCCATCGGCCTTCTTGGCACCCAGGGCACGCTGCTGGCTCCTGGTCACCCTGTCGTCCCCCAGCACTCCCAGTCCCTCTCCACAGAGCTGCCCCAGCCAGGCGTGCTCTGCCCCAAGCCCTGCCGCCCCGGTGTCCCCTGCAGCGCCGGGGAAGGAGCAGCCCCCCAAGAGCAGCCGGGCAAGGCGGGGGTCTCCCGGCACGGGGATGCAGCAGCCGGCAGGATGCTCCGGGGCAGGATCGGACCCGGCACCGGGGCAGCGCAGGGGTTCAGGTCACTTCCCAAGGACTGCGCTGCTGCACGTCCTCCCCGGGTTCCCACCAGAACCGGAGCCCCCGGCCGCCTGCGGGCCGCCAGCGCCATCTAGTGGGGTGCTCCCCGCGTGGGGCCGCACCCCGCAGCCCACTGACAGAGGGGATCGTCAGAAACGTGAAACTATAACAAAAAAGCCTTAATATTTTCTAGTTTTTAGTAGTCTTTAGTACTGTAACTTGCATTCCTGCATGCACAGCGATCTAACGACGTAACCGTTACGCTAATCCCCGTTTTCTCATTAAGGGAGGCAGTGGAAGGACATGGGCACAAGCTACCACAGTCGTTAGACAAAATAATTAAGTGAAACAGAAGTGGTCTTGGTTCTCAGCAAATAATTGGGATAATTGTGGGATTAAAGAGACTCCTCAATAATTCTACTCCAGACAGCTCGGCCTTGGGAGGGCAAATGCGCCAAGCTCCAGAGATCAGGAGGCACCAAGAGAGCAACAAGACCGGAGCCAAACGACCTGAAGGACACGATGGACGTGATCCTGGAACTGAGTTTGCGCAGAAACAAAGGTCAATCAGTGACCAGCGTGATGGACAGGGTGGGCCTTCATCTTGGGGCCCCCAAAGACCACCCAAAGATCACAGAATCACAGAATGTTCAGGGTTGGAAGGGCCCCCTGGGGATCCCCCACCCACCCCCTGCCCAAGCAGGGTCACCCAGAGCAGGGGGCACAGCACCGCGTCCAGCCGGGGCTGGAATATCTCCAGAGAAGGAGACTCCCCAGCCCCTCTGGGCAGCCTGGGCCAGGGCTCCGTCACCCTCAGAGGGAAGAAGTTCTTCCTCGGCTTCAGCTGGAGCTTCCTCTGCTCCAGTTTGTGCCCGTTGCCCCTTGTCCTGTCGCTGGGCACCACTGCAAAGAGTCTGGCCCCGGCCTCCTGACCCCCACCCTGCAGATATTTCGAGCCATTTCGAAGGTCCCCTCTCAGCCTTCTCTTCTCCAGGCTGAACAAGCCCAGCTCCCTCAGCCTCTCCTCGCAGGAGAGATGCTCCAGTCCCCTCCTCATCCTCGCAGCCCTCCGCTGGACTCTCTCCAGTAGCTCCTCATCTTTCTGGAACTGGGGAGCCCAGCACTGGACCCAGCACTGCAGATGGGGCCTCCCCAGGGCAGAGCAGAGGGGCAGGAGAACCTCCCTCGCCCTGCTGCCCACACTCCTCCTCATGCACCCCAGGATCCCATCGGCCTTCTTGGCACCCAGGGCACGCTGCTGGCTCCTGGTCACCCTGTCGTCCCCCAGCACTCCCAGTCCCTCTCCGCAGAGCTGCTCTCCAGCAGCTCAGCCCCAGCCTGTGCTGGTGCAAGGAGGATCAGTACAGGGAGGAGAGGGAAGGGAAGCTCCGCCGAGCACAAACAGCCTTCCGCAGGCAGGGCGAGAGCATCGCTGCAGCATCCGGCCGGACCCCAGGGCACCCACCAGCCCTTCCCCACGCGCCGTGGGCTCTTCCCCTCCCCTCCACTTCGTTTCACCTCTTCCCACTGAGATCCTGCTCTGTGCCTGGGCGGTCGGGCACCGTGGTCCACGGTGGGGACGTAGCCGAGACAAAACCCTCTGGGGTTTCTCCGAGCACCCGCAGAGACCCGGCACCCTGCCCACCGCCCCCTCCCCTGCTCCGCCAGCCTCTCACCTTGGCCACGAACTGCTTGTCCTTCTGGTCCAGGTTCGCCGTGGGGGCCACGTAGTCCCTCCAGATCCTCAGCTTGCGCTCCTTGGCGAACCTGGCAGGGGGGGCAGGCGTGACCCCCGGGCTGGCACCCAGCAGGGACGGACGCGCCGTGCGTTAAATCGTCCGGCAAAGCCCTGGCTGAGGCAGCGGGGCTGGCACAATTTGCAAGGAGAGATCCCACCTCCCTCCCACCCAGGAGAGCACCGGGAGAACCCCACACGTGGATGGGGAGAGGGGACCAGAGCCACCCCGGGTACAGAATCCCAGAATCCCAGCATGGCAGGGGTTGGCAGGGACCCCTGGGGATCCCCCAGTGCCACCCCCTGCCCAAGCAGGGTCACCCAGAGCAGGGGGCACAGCACCGCGTCCAGCCGGGGCTGGAATATCTCCAGAGAAGGAGACTCCACAGCCCCTCTGGGCAGCCTGGGCCAGGGCTCCGTCACCCTCAGAGGGAAGAAGTTCTTCCTCGGGTTCAGCTGGAGCTTCCTCTGCTCCAGTTTGTGCCCGTTGCCCCTTGTCCTGGCGCTGGGCACCACTGGAAAGAGTCTGGCCCCGGCCTCCTGACCCCCCCCCTGCAGATATTTAGAGGCATTTCCAAGGTCCCCTCGCAGCCTTCTCTTCTCCAGGCTCAACAAGCCCAGCTCCCTCAGCCTCTCCTTGCAGGAGAGATGCTCCAGTCCCCTCCTCATCCTCGTAGCCCTGTGCTGGACTCTCTCCAGTAGCTCCTCATCTTTCTGGAACTGGGGAGCCCAGCACTGGACCCAGCACTGCAGATGGGGCCTCCCCAGGGCAGAGCAGAGGGGCAGGAGAACCTCCCTCGCCCTGCTGCCCACACTCCTCCTCATGCACCCCAGGATCCCATCGGCCTTCTGGGCACCCAGGGCACGCTGCTGGCTCCTGGTCACCCTGTCGTCCCCCAGCACTCCCAGTCCCTCTCCGCAGAGCTGCTCTCCAGCAGCTCAGCCCCAGCCTGTCCTGGTGCCTGGGGTTGTTCCTCCCCAGGGGCAGGACCCTGCCCTTGCCCTGGTTGAACCTCATCAGGTTCCTCTCTGCCCAACTCTCCAGCCTGTCCAGGGCTCGCTGGATGGCAGAGATGCCCACGGGTGCAGCCCGGAGCACGCCCTGCAGCTCCCGACATCGTTCTCACCGCTCGGCCGCACGCAGCTTGTCAGCGCCGCGGGTGTAGACGGCGATGGACCAGTCCACGCAGCGGGCAAAGCCCTCCTTCAGCAAGAGCTCGGTGATGTTCCCGTTCTGCGGAGAAGGGGAGAAGGCGTGCGCTCAGCCATGGGGGACACGGACTCAGCCTTCACCCCTGCGCTGCTGTGGAGACCTGGGCTCCCCCCCTCCCTGCTCTGCTGTGAGGGGGGGGTTCACTTGCCCTGCTCAGCCCCTTTGATGTCACAGGTCCCCAGAGATCCCTGGCTGCAGCACCCGGTGCCCCCAGGGCTACCAGAGACCACCCCAGCGATGCCCACTGGGCTCCGCTCTCCTCGTGGGCTGCTCAGATGGACCATGCTCTCCCACACCCACCAGTAAAGACCTCACGACTCCCAGCCACCCCAAGCCCCCGCCAGAGGCACCTGGACCTTCCAACCACCTCCAGCATCCCCAGCAAGAGATGACCAACAGTCCGACAGCCTGCCAGGACCCTCTCCCACCCAGCCCCACTTGCCGGGTGCAGGATGGTGCCCAGGATGTTCTGGTTGTGGCAGCTCTCCAGGACGATCTGCACGTCCCTCTGCAGCAGCCGTGACTCCGTGAAGAACTTGGCTTCGGCCGCAAACGGCTCGGGGACTTCGGTGGCGTCCGCTTCTCGCTTGAACGTGGGGCACTGTGACAGAGAGGGGACGGTCAGGGCACGGGCCGGACCCCAAAACCTCAGCAAGGTGGTGGGGTCCTCAGCCCAAGATCAACCCTCCACGCCAGCCTCCTGCCGCGCCGGGGGCCGAGCTCTCGGCTCCACGCACCCCGATGCCAGCGGAGCGGGGACGACCGCTCCCCAGCACCCAAGGGATCCTCGTGGAGCGTTCAAGAGCCCAGCGCTGGGGCTGCTGCCGGGTCTGGCAGCACGGAGCCAGTGCCCACCGAACCCAAACGTGTTCCCATCCCCGCAGGGACACCCCACGCAACCACGGGCTGCGAGCAGCACGTTGCTGCTGGATGCACGCAGGACGTGGTGGGCAACAAGGCAGCTGTACCCCCACCTCCAGCCCCGGGAGCCTGGCACCCACGGCAGGTATGGGTGCGAGCCCTGCACGCTTGCACCGGTGCCGAGGAGGATGCACAACGAACGATGGAGCAAATTCAAGAGGGAACTCGCTGGGCACGCCAGCCTGCGAGGGGCCAGGGACAGCGGAGGAACCTCACCTTGATCCCCGAGAGCATGACGGTGACCAGGTAGTAATCGGGGAGGAGGAGGGCTCTCACCACGCTGCCGTCCCGGACGTGCTCTATGATGGCTGAGGAGCAAAAGCAGAGGGGTTGGTGATGCTGCCGGAGAGGCTCGGCAGGAGGTGCGGAGCCAGAGCCGGCTCACTGCGGCGAGAGGGTGCCAGGAACGCAGGCAGCCAGCCCCGAGGCAGCCGAGGATGGAGGACAGACGGAGGGGTCTGGACAGGCTGGATCCATGGGCAGAGGCCAACTGTGTGAGGGTCAACAAGGCCAAGTGCTGGGTCCTGCCCGTGGGTCACACCAACCCCACGCAACGCTCCAGGCCTGGGGAGGAGCGGCTGGAGAGCTGCCCGTTGGAGAAGGCCCTGGGGGTGCTGGTCGGCAGCCGGCTGAGCAGGAGCCAGCAGTGTGCCCAGGTGGCCAAGAAGGCCAACGGCAGCCTGGCTTGGGTCAGCAATGGGGTGGGCAGCGGGAGCAGGGCAGGGATCGGGCCCCTTTGGGCCCCTCACTCCCAGAAGGACATGGAGGGGCTGGAGCGTGGCCAGAGAAGGGCAGCCAGGCTGGGGAGGGGGCTGCAGAACAAGTCCCCTGAGGAGCGGCTGAGGGAGCTGGGGCTGCTCAGGCTGGAGAAGAGGAGGCTGAGGGGAGACCTTCTCGCTCTCTGCAGCTCCCTGACAGGAGGGGGCAGGGAGGGGGGGTTGGGCTCTGCTCCCCAGGACCCAGCGACAGGACGAGAGGCGATGGCCTCAGGCTGCGTCAGGGGGCGTTCAGGTTGGAGATTGGGGAAATTTCTCTGCTGAGAGAGTGGTCAGGGGTTGGGCCAGGCTGCCCAGGGCAGTGGGGGAGTCCCCATCCCTGGAGGGGTTCAGACACCGTGTGGCTGTGGCACTTGGGGACAGGGTTTAGCAGGCATGGGGGGGTTGGGGTGATGGTTGGACTGGATGATCTTGGAGGTGTCTTCCAACCTCTTCCCATTCTACAGGGGTGACCACACTCCCAGCAGCGAGGGCCAGAGCTGGGGCCACCTTACCGTTGACAGGCTTCTGGTGCATGGAGTCCACGAAGTGCCGGGGGTTTTCGATGGTGTACTTGAGATCCCGGACGGTGTGGGAGCCCGTTCCCTCGCTCCACATCCCCTTCTTGGCGCTCTTGGCCTGCTCCTCCAGCTCTGCCAACCTGCTCTGCTCGGGGCTGCAAGGACAGGGCGAGAGCGGGTGAGGCCGGGCAGGACGGCCACCGGTTCCTGCGTGTTTTACCACCAGGAATCTCCATCTTCCAGGCGCTTTTCTGGATGCTTCCCAGGAAGTTCCATCTGAACATGAGGAAGAACTTCTTCCCTCTGAGGGTGATGGAGCCCTGGAACAGGCTGCCCAGGGAGGTTGTGGTGTCTCCTTCTCTGGAGATATTCCAGCCCCGGCTGGACAAGGTCCTGTGCAGCCTGCTCTGGGTGACCCTGCTTCGGCAGGAGGGTTGGACTGGGTGACCCACAGAGGTCCCTTCCAACCCCTACTGTTCTGTGATTCTGTGATTCTGTGAAAGGCATCGCCTGGGTGAGGTGCTGAGCGATGCCTCGCGCTGCTGGCAGCAGTAAATCAAACCAAGTTCCTCCGGCACCTCGGCGCAGAGGTGTTTTGACATCCTTCAGCTCGGGGAGGGAAAAGCTGCAAGCTGATGAGTCCCGACCTCGCTGCGAAGCGCTCGACTCAAGCAGCTGATGAGCAAGAGGCTGAGAGTCCCCTCACGCACCCGTTAATTAACGGAGCCATTGAATGAGGGCAGCAAACGTGGAGCAGCGAGGGGCTCCGGGCGGAATCTGACTGCAGGAACCCAGCCCTGCGCCAGCGGCACTGCACCAGCCCGGCACGGGCTCGCCGTCCCCCTTCGGCACAACCCCCAGCAGGGTCCCAGGGGGACATTTCCAGCGGGAAACAGGACAAAATCAGCGCAAAAACCCCAGCAGACTGGCAGGAAGAAGCCTTCCCCTTCACCTCTGCAGCTCAATACAATGGCTGTGGTGCCATCCAGCGAGCCCTGGACAGGCTGGAGAGGTGGGCACCAAGGAACCTGATGAGGTTGAACCAGGGCAAGGGCAGGGTCCTGCCCCTGGGGAGGAACAACCCCAGGCACCAGCACAGGCTGGGGCTGAGCTGCTGGAGAGCAGCTCTGTGGAGAGGGACTGGGAGTGCTGGGGGACGACAGGGTGACCAGGAGCCAGCAGCGTGCCCTGGGTGCCAAGAAGGGCAGTGGAATCCTGGGGTGCATGAGGAGGAGTGTGGGCAGCAGGGCGAGGGAGGTTCTCCTTCCCCTCTGCTCTGCCCTGGGGAGGCCCCATCTGCAGTGCTGGGTCCAGTGCTGGGCTCCCCAGTTCCAGAAAGATGAGGAGCTACTGGAGAGAGTCCAGCACAGGGCTGCGAGGATGAGGAGGGGACTGGAGCATCTCTCCTGCGAGGAGAGGCTGAGGGAGCTGGGCTTGTTCAGCCTGGAGAAGAGAAGGCTGCGAGGGGACCTTGGAAATGCCTCTAAATATCTGCAGGGTGGGGGTCAGGAGGCCGGGGCCAGACTCTTTGCAGTGGTGCCCAGCGACAGGACAAGGGGCAACGGGCACAAACTGGAGCAGAGGAAGCTCCAGCTGAAGCCGAGGAAGAACTTCTTCCCTCTGAGGGTGACGGAGCCCTGGCCCAGGCTGCCCAGAGGGGCTGTGGAGTCTCCTTCTCTGGAGATATTCCATCCCCAGCTGGACATGGTGCTGTGCCCCCTGCTCTGGGTGACCCTGCTTCGGCAGGGGGTGGGACTGGGGGATCCCCAGGGGTCCCTTCCAGCCCCTGCCATGCTGGGATTCTGTGATTCTGTGAACTGATGTCATCTACCTGGACTTCTGCAAAGCATTGGGCACCATCTCGCACAATATCCTGAGTCTCTAAACCCGAGAGACACGGATTTAATGGATGGACCTGTCAGTTATCACAGAATCACAGGTCAGCCTCACCTCCATCCCAGGAAAGGTGATGGAGCAGCTTATCCTGGAGGTCATCATCAAGCAAGTGGAGGAAAGGTTATCAGCAGTAGTCAGCATGGATTCACCAAGGGGAAAGTTGGTAAGGAACTGGCTGGGTGGTCACACTCACAGAGTTATGGTCAATGGCTCAATGTCCAAGTGGACACCGGTGAGAAGTGGCTTTCCTCAGGGGTCAGCATTGGGACCAGCACTGTTTAACATCTTTGTCGGTGACACAGACAGTGGGATTGAGCACACACTCAGTGAGTTTGCTGGTGACACCAAGCTGAGTGCTGCGGTCGAGACGCCTGAGGGAGAGGATGGCATCCAGAGGGACCTGGATAACCTGGAGAGGTGGGACCATGCCAACCTCAGGAGGTTCAACAAGGCCAAGTGCAAGGTCCTGCACCTGGGTGGGGGCAACCCCCGCTGTCACTACAGGCTGGGGGTGAAGGGATGGGGAGCAGCCCCAAAGAGAAGGACTTGGGGGTGCTGGGGGTGAGGAGCTGGACACGACCCGGCAGCGTGCGCTGGCAGCCCCGAAGGCCAACGGTGCCCTGGGCTGCATCCCCAGCAGCGTGGGCACAGGGCGAGGGGGGGGATTCTGCCCCTCTGCCCCGCTCTGCTGAGACCCCCCGGGAGTCCTGCGTCCAGCTCGGAGCCCTCAGCACAGGACAGAGCTGGAGCTGTGGGAGCGGGGCCAGAGGAGGCCCCAGCCATGATGCGAGGGCTGGAACCCCTCTGCTGGGAGGAGAGGCTGGGAGAGCTGGGGCTGCTCAGCCTGGGGAGGAGAAGGACAAGGGGAGACCTGAGAGCAGCTGCCAGGGCCTGGGGGGGCTGCGAGAGAGCTGGAGAGGGGCTGGGACAAGGGCAGGGGGTGATGGGACAAGGGGGGGTGGCTTTGGGCTGAGAGAGGGCAGATTTAGGTCAGATCTAAGGCAGGAATTGTCTACAGTGAGAGTGGTGAGGCCCTGGCCCAGGCTGCCCAGAGAGGTTGTGGATGTCCCATCCCTGGCAGGGTTCAAGGCCAGGCTGGACGGGACTGGGAGCACCCTGGGCTGGTGGAAGGGGTCCCTGCCCGTGGCAGGGGGTTGGACTGGATGTTCTACAAGGTCCCTTCCACCCCAAACCCTTCTGTGATGCTAGAGGCGCAATGCAGGAGGTGCAGAACAGGGCCAGGGCAGCGAGACCCGACTCCGGCTGAACCCCATTCACCCTGCCAGTCCTCGCCAGGCTCCACTGCCGGTGCTGTGCCCGCTCTCCCAGCAGCTCCTCACCCAGGGCCCCAGCAGCCCCGCAGACTGGCAGCTTCTGCAGCCCCTCCAGCACAGGCACAGAGGCTTTCACACCTCTCCCAGGCACCGCTGCCGTGTGGTGGTCCCAAAGCAGAGCCACTCAACTCTGCCAAGGGCACCCAGAGCCCGCCAGCACCAGGCAGGGAGCCGGTTCCCCAAGGGCTCGGGATGGGGTCTGCATCCCCGGGCAGGCAGCACCCTCCAGCGCTTGAGGCTTCAGCACCAGCAAGCCCGGGCATAAAATAACCCATCCAGGCCCTTGGCCACGCACGCTCTGCTTACTCAACATACCTGTACCGAAAACACCGGGTGGAAAGCACCCAAGTGTGGCAGGAACAGCTTTAGGAAGCGACACGGGCACGCTTCCAGCCCAGCAGCCGCCCGGTATTTACAGCCACGCCACAGAAACACCTCGCACCCCTGGAACGGGACGGCCGGCGCCCGGGGATGCCGGCACGCCGAGGCCAGGCTTCTCCCTTGCTCCAGGACGTGACAGGCCAGGGCAAAGCATCGGCTCCAATGGCGTTGGCACGAGCATCGTGCCACCCAGACGTAGGACGTGGGGCAGGAACGTCCCAGCATCACCTCTCCAGCATGAGTTACAGCACCTCAGCTCCACGCCAGGTGTTATTTTCCAGCAACCAAGAGCTTGACAAGATCAGCACCTCGAGTGCTGCGCTCAGCGTTGGGCCCCTCGCTCCCAGCAGGACATGGAGGGGCTGGAGCGTGGCCAGAGAAGGGCAGCCAGGCTGGGGAGGGGGCTGCAGAACAAGTCCCCTGAGGAGCGGCTGAGGGAGCTGGGGCTGCTCAGGCTGGAGAAGAGGAGGCTGAGGGGAGACCTTCTCGCTCTCTGCAGCTCCCTGACAGGAGGGGGCAGGGAGGGGGGGTTGGGCTCTGCTCCCCAGGACCCAGCGACAGGACGAGAGGCGATGGCCTCAGGCTGCGTCAGGGGGGGTTCAGGTTGGAGATTGGGGAAATTTCTTTGCTGAGAGAGTGGTCAGGGGTTGGGCCAGGCTGCCCAGGGCAGTGGGGGAGTCCCCATCCCTGGAGGGGTTCAGACACCGTGTGGCTGTGGCACTTGGGGACAGGGTTTAGCAGGCATGGGGGGGTTGGGGTGACGGTTGGACTGGGTGATCCTGGAGGTCTTCTCCAACCTTAATGATTCCATGATTCCATGATTTTCTGCTCTGCAGCCCAGGGCCTCAGCTCTGGTGCATCAGCGTTCAGGGCAAGGAGACACCCGGCTCCCCCCGCAGCCCCTCACCACCCCAGCCCCAAAGACATCGGTCCCCATGCCATGACACTGACGTCAGCAGAACCTGGGCACCACAGCGCTGAGGAGCAGGTGCTGCTGCCCGGCCAAAGCCCAGGAATCCACCCAGCTCTGCACCCGGGTAAATAACCGCAGGGAATCGGCATGGCCCCGCGGCACGGCCTCACCGGGGCAGCGCGGGATCGCAGCCGCTTACGTACTTGTTGGCTCGGATCCCTTCCCGGCGGGAGGCCAGCCCTTCGGCCACGAGGGACTCGGCAATGTTCTCCCCACTCGTGTCTGCAGAGAAAGCAGGAGAGGAGTCAGCGAGAGAAGCCAGGGCGGCCCGGAGGCACCCAAACCTCAGTCTTGGAAACCACTCCCAAGATGGTTCCAGCTCACAAGTGCCAGAGCAACCTGGGAGCGAGCAGCTCTGGTCACCAGCCCAGCATCCCAGCAGCACGTGGCCATCACGATGCACGTGGCCATCACGATGCATCGAGTGGAGAAGCCCAGGGCTCTCCTGGGGACACCAGTTCCCCCAGACCAGGGCTAAGCAAGTGGGAAGGTGGCACGTTGCCGCGATGGGCTGCCAGCCTGCACGGCTTGCTGTCACCCAGGACAGTCTCCGTGGGAAGTGGGTGCCCTCGGAGGCAGGCAATGCCCTCCCAGCACCAAAGGGTCTCTCTGGATTTCCAGCGAAGACTGTGGTGCCAGCACGACCTGCAACGGCCATCCCTCCTCTGCAGAAACACATGGGGGTCACAGCTACCGGGAGCCAGAGCCCCTGGGGAGATGGGGGGCAAAAGCCACGGTCTGGGGGGGAACCTGGGCTCAGCCACCACCAGCAATTGATGGTGAGACCCCATCCCTCCAAAGCCCCCATCCCTCCAAAGCCCCCCATCCCTCCAAAGCCCCCCATCCCTCCAAAGCCCCCCCATCCCTCCCAAAGCCCGGAGCTGCAGACAGCTGCTGCATCGCTGCCGGGGAAGCTGTGGCAGCGTTTCCATATTAATCGTATTTAAGCCTCGCCAAACTTTGTCAGGAAACATTTTCTGCTTCGTTTCTCACCTCCGCGGTGTGACAGGCTGGGATTTAACAATAAGGACGACGCCTACGCGGCAGGCACGGCATAAAATTTGGGGTGCATGAGGAGGAGTGTGGGCAGCAGGGCGAGGGAGGTTCTCCTGCCCCTCTGCTCTGCCCTGGGGAGGCCTCGTCTGGAGTACTGTGTCCAGTGCTGGGCTCCCCAGTTCAAGAAAGATGAGGAGCTACTGGAGAGAGTCCAGCGCAGGGCTACAAGGATGAGGAGGGGCCTGGAGCATCTCTCCTGCGAGGAGAGGCTGAGGGAGCTGGGCTTGTTCAGCCTGGAGAAGAGAAGGCTGTGAGGGGACCTTAGAAATGCCTACAAATATCTGAAGGGTGGGTGTCAGGAGGACGGGGCCAGACTCTTTTCAGTGGTGCCCAGCGACAGGACAAGGGGCAATGGGCACAAACTGGAGCAGAGGAAGCTCCAGCTGAACCCGAGGAAGAACTTCTTCCCTCTGAGGGTGCCGGAGCCCTGGCCCAGGCTGCCCAGGGAGGCTGTGGAGTCTCCTTCTCTGGAGATATTCCAGCCCCGCCTGGACAAGGTCCTGTGCAGCCTGCTCTGGGTGACCCTGCTTGGGCAGGGGGGTTGGACTAGATGACCCACAGAGGTCCCTTCCAACCCCTACCATTCTGTGATTCTGTGATTCTGTGAAAAGTCCTGAACGTGGCAGACAGCAAGGCTGCGGATGGGAGCGTTTTACCGATTGCGGCGTCACCGAACAAGAAAACCCCTTTCGAGGTTGGGTTTGTCGCAGGCTGCGCCGTCGGGACCTGCCAGGCTTCCTGGGGGGTGGGAAAGTGGAGAGCAGCAGCTCTGCACAGCGACGATCGCCCACTCCGCAGGAGGCCATCCCCATCCCAAAGGGCCTCCCAGTCCCCCAGTCCACAAGCAAGCTGGGAGCTCCGGAACGAGCGTGGAGGCGACTTCAATATCCAGTTACTCGTGGTCTCGGGGTCCAGGCTCACAGAATCACAGAATAGTAGGGGTTGGAAGGGACCTCTGTGGGTCATCTAGTGCCCCCCTCCCCTCTCTCACAGCCTGGGGACCCGGGGGGTCTCGCATTCCCACTCCGGAGAGGGACCCCCACAGGGATGTGGGAGATGCTGGCCAGAGCGTGCTGGGATGCAGCGGTGATGGGAAGCCAGCCCCGGGTTGCCCTCACAGCAGCGACGAGGTGCTGGTGGAAAGGGGCTCCAGGCAGGGCTATCACCCACCCCAGGCCACGCTGGCCCTGGCCACGTCCAGCCAAGCCTGAAAACCTCTGAGGAGAGAGCTCCAGCCTCCCCGGGGAGCTGCGTGGCTGCAAACGCACCCGCTGATCCTCCGCAGCGGGGAACCGGGAGCCAGCGGCCACGCCGGGCTTTCTGGCCACGCAGCCGAGCTGATGGCCGGCACCGGCAACCCTCGTCCTGCCCCGGCAGAGGCACCGGCACCTCCTGCCACAGAGCCAGAGAGACCCTGTCCCCCCAAATCTCTCCCCACCTCCTTTCTCCCTGGGCCTCCACGCAAACCCTGCTCACCCCAGTCACGCCACGCTGCCTTGGCACGAACTCCACCGCTTGCTGCTCGAGCCAACCTCCCGCTTCCAGGAAAGGCCCCAAGCATGGCAGCGGTGCTGGGACGTCCATCCGGGGACGAGGACCCGCTCACCCTCTCCAGTCCAGCCTGCATGGCCGAGCCACAGGCAGCAGAGGCTGCAGGGACGCAGGGCTGAGGGCACCCGACCCCCCAGTCTGTACTGGAGCTACCCCAGAGGACGCGCGCCCAAAACTCCGCAGCCCCTCGCACTCGCCTGGTCCTTCCCTCCTTCCCCCAGCTGCAACGAGTCCCCCCGTGGAGCTTCCCGTGGGAGAGGGGCTGCCCGGGAGCGGCGGCTGAGCCTCGGCCGTGTCCCAAATATCCCAGTCGTGGGGCTGTGCCGGCCCCACACCGACCCTCAGCCGAGCGCAGAGGGGCACGGTTCACTCCGTGCGTCTCCCGGCCCCGTGCCGAGCGGCTGCACCCATCTGCCCCAGTGACCCTGAGCGGGCAGCGGACAGGCTGGGTCCTGGTGAGCTTCCATTCCCCTCCACTCTATTCCCTTCCATTCCTTTCCATTCCACTCCCTTCCACTCTATTCCAATCCCTTCCATTCCCTTCCAATCCAATCCACTCCCTTCCACTCCACTCCCTTCCACTCCATTCCAATCCATTCCCTTCCCTTCAATCCAATCCCTTCCAATACAATCCCTTCCAATCCAATCCATTCCCTTCCAACCCATTCCCTTGCCTTCAATCCATTCCCTTCCAATCCAATCCCTTCCAATCCATTCCCTTCCCTTCAATCCAATCCCTTCCAATCCATTCCCTTCCCTTCAATCCATTCCCTTCCAATCCAATCCACTCCCTTCCAATCCCTTCAATCCAATCCATTCCAATCCATTCCCTTCCAATCCAATCCATTCCCTTCCAATCCAATCCATTCAATCCATTCCAATCCAATCCATTCCCTTCCAATCCAATCCATTCCCTTCCAATCCAATCCAATCCATTCCAATCCATTCCCTTCAATCCAATCCATTCCAATCCAATCCATTCCCTTCCAATCCAATCCATCCCTGCTTCCCAGGAGCCCACCCACGCCGAGCAGATCTCATCCTCCTTCTTGAAACCCAAGGGCGCAGGACGGCCGACCAGGAGCTAAGCCCAGCAGAGCAGAGCGGTCCAGAAGCCGGCAGCAGGATGCGGCCGCCTCTACGCCACTTTCCCTCCCCGTCACTCCCACCAGACCCGGTGACGGCCGAGGGAAAACCACGAGGAGCAAGAGCCCAAAAACTCATCCACCGGCACGGCTGGAACCAAACTCCACCAGGGCTGTGGGCAGAGGGGACGCAGCACCCAGCAGACTGCAGCCCGGAGTCGTGCTCAAGGGCAGGGTCCTACCCCTGGGGAGGAACAACCCCAGGCACCAGCACAGGCTGGGGCTGAGCTGCTGGAGAGCAGCTCTGCGGAGAGGGACTGGGAGTGCTGGGGGACGACAGGGTGACCATGAGCCAGCAGCGTGCCCTGGGTGCCAAGAAGGCCAATGGGATCCTGGGGTGCATGAGGAGGAGTGTGGGCAGCAGGGCGAGGGAGGTTCTCCTGCCCCTCTGCTCTGCCCTGGGGAGGCCCCATCTGCAGTGCTGGGTCCAGTGCTGGGCTCCCCAGTTCCAGAAAGATGAGGAGCTACTGGAGAGAGTCCAGCGGAGGGCTGCGAGGATGAGGAGGGGACTGGAGCATCTCTGCTGCGAGGAGAGGCTGAGGGAGCTGGGCTTGTTCAGCCTGGAGAAGAGAAGGCTGCGAGGGGACCTTGGAAATGCCTCTAAATATCTGCAGGGTGGGGGTCAGGAGGCCGGGGCCAGACTCTTTGCAGTGGTGCCCAGCGCCAGGACAAGGGGCAACGGGCACAAACTGGAGCAGAGGAAGCTCCAGCTGAAGCCGAGGAAGAACTTCTTCCCTCTGAGGGTGACGGAGCCCTGGCCCAGGCTGCCCAGAGGGGCTGGGGAGTCTCCTTCTCTGGAGATATTCCAGCCCCGGCTGGACGCGGTGCTGTGCCCCCTGCTCTGGGTGACCCTGCTTGGGCAGGGGGTGGCTGGGGGATCCCCAGGGGTCCCTGCCAACCCCCACCATTCTGTGCTCACAGTGAGAGGGGTCTCCACCAAAGCCAAAGCCCACCGGAGCCAGCACCAAGAAGACCACCCTGCCCCAACCGCAGGCATCGCGCGGCGTTCGGGCTGAGCGCCTGGCCCAGGCATTGCTCCCAGCGCTGCGCCGCAGCCTCGAGGGCCACAGCTAAACCCTTCTGGGCGACTCCCAGCAGCAGGAGACCACCACGAGATTTATACCAACTAAAAGGATCGCGAGGGAAAACCTAGGGGAATTTACCCAGTGCCACGGCTCGCGTCCGCACGCCGCGCTGCGTCGGCCAGCAGCTCCGGCTCTGCGCAGCCCCGCCGGGCATCGCTCCCCTCCAAAAGCTGCAGCTCCATGGAAAATCGGGCACACATCCTTCCGCTGCCCCATCCCAGCCCACCCTCCCGGGCTAGCTCCGGCCGCCAGCCCTCCCGGTGCCCGACGGAGCCCCGCACGCTCACCTTTGCCCAGGTACACCATCCCGTACTCCCGGCCCTGCGGGGTCTTGTACTCCACCGTGAAGCAGACCTCCTTCCCGATCAGCTTCTTCCGCAGGAACTCGCGAGCCGGGAAGCCCCAGGGCTGGAGGGGAAGAAGCCGACGTCAGCCGACGGGTCGGACGCAGCCGGGGAAGCCCCAAGCCCCCCAAGCCCGTGGTGACGGAGCAGAGCGGGACCGGCCGCCGCGGCCGTGCCTGGGTGGGAGAAGCAGGCAGGAAGGCGCCGGAGCCCCGGCGAGCTCAGCCCCACTCCACCGCAGCGGGTGGGTGGGGAACGCGGTCCGGAGGAGAGAACATGACGTGCTCATAAACAATTAGCAAACCTGACAGGCGTAATTTTTTCAAAAAGAGTGACATTTAAAGGCTGAAGCGGCGTTGAGAAGACAAAACTCCCCAGGGAGAGCAATTAGCCGCCAGCGCTCCGCACCACCCCCGGGGCTGGGAGGATGGGGGGCCGGGCCCGGGCTCCCCCCGGCACAAACCCACCGCTGCCAGCACCCAATCTGCCAAAGCAGCGGCCCCGCTGCCTCCCGTGCCCCCGGCCAAGCCCTGCAGAGGAAGCTTGGAGGCACCAGCAGCTTCCCCCTGGCCCTGCAGACCTTGCCCTCGCTGGCGGGCGATGCCGACCCCATCCTGGGCACGTCCACGGCCGCAGCGGGGCAAGGAAGGAGAAATCTGCCCCAAAATCCACGCTGTGGGGCTGGAGCAGGGAAAGGATCTCTTAAATGATCGAAGGGATGGTTTCATCCTGCCACCGCAGCGCCCGGGGCAGGGGGACAGCGTCGGTGAGGAGGGACGGCCGCAGCGGGACTGGGAACGGACGATGCCTCTTGCCGAGGGTGCTGCGGTCCACAGGGCTGGGCCAGCAGCCTGGAGACCCCCGTCCAGATCAGCCCGAGACCCTCGGGGCAGGGGGGCTGTGCTGGACCGCTCACGGGAGGCACCCACCTCATCCGGGGTGTCCTTGGCGTCCGGCTGGCCGGCGGCAGCGCGGCGGGCGAGGTTCCCGGCACGGATGTTGCTGAGGTTGATCTGGCGTTCGGGGGGTGGCCCGCCCCGGGGCTGCCCGCGGACGATGATGGCACAGCCCGACAGCACCTGCGGGGAGGCAGAGGGGTTACAGGGGTCCCCCAGCCCCGGAGAGCAGCCAGGGAAGAGGCCATGGAGCCGAGCATGCAGGCGGGTGATCAAAGAATCACAGCATGGTGGGGGTTGGCAGGGACCCCTGGGGATCCCCCACCCACCCCCTGCCCAAGCAGGGTCACCCAGAGCAGGGGGCACAGGACCGTGTCCAGCCGGGGCTGGAATATCTCCAGAGAAGGAGACTCCACAGCCTCCCTGGGCAGCCTGGGCCAGGGCTCCGGCACCCTCAGAGGGAAGAAGTTCTTCCTCGGGTTCAGCTGGAGCTTCCTCTGCTCCAGTTTGTGCCCGTTGCCCCTTGTCCTGTCGCTGGGCACCACTGAAAAGAGTCTGGCCCCGTCCTCCTGACCCCCACCCTGCAGATATTTAGAGGCATTTCGAAGGTCCCCTCGCAGCCTTCTCTTCTCCAGGCTGAACAAGCCCAGCTCCCTCAGCCTCTCCTCACAGGAGAGATGCTCCAGTCCCCTCCTCATCCTCGCAGCCCTGCGCTGGACTCTCTCCAGTAGCTCCTCATCTTTCTGGAACTGGGGAGCCCAGCACTGGACCCAGCACTGCAGATGGGGCCTCCCCAGGGCAGAGCAGAGGGGGAGGAGAACCTCCCTCGCCCTGCTGCCCACACCCCACCCCATCCCATCCCACCCGACACCCAGGGCTCCAGCAGCCCCCCCCACTCCCCACTGCCACGGGGGTCTCTCCACGGCTCTGTCCGTGTACAAGACCCCAAAGCACCCACTCGCCCACCCCGGCCGAGCTCTTTTCAGTGGTGCCCAGTGACAGGACAAGGGGCAATGGGCACAAACTGAGGCACAGGAAGTTCCGTCTGAACATGAGGAAGAACTTCTTCCCTCTGAGGGTGACGGAGCCCTGGCCCAGGCTGCCCAGGGAGGTTGGGTCCCAGTCAGTGGACCTAGGGTCAAACTGGGCTGCAAAAGCTGTATTGGCAATGTTCTCAGAGCTGAGAGCACGACAGAGGCACCAAGGCACGGCACAGGGTGCGGGTCGGATGGACCCAGCTCCCACAGTGTGGGCAGATGTGGCACGGGGGTCCTGCTGGCACAGCCGTCGGCCGGACCCCCACGTCCAGAGCTGCAATGGCGGGGCACAAACTGCATCTTAACTTCTTCATCAGCGACCTGGATGAAGAGTCAGAGCGTACCCTCAGCCAGTTTGCTGGTGACACAGAACTGGGAGCAGTGGTGGACACACCAGAAGGCTGTGCTGCCATCCAGCGAGCCCTGGGCAGGCTGGAGAGCTGGGCAGAGAGGAACCTGATGAGGTTCAACCAGGGCAAGGGCAGGGTCCTGCCCCTGGGGAGGAACAACCCCAGGCACCAGCACAGGCTGGGGCTGAGCTGCTGGAGAGCAGCTCTGCGGAGAGGGACTGGGAGTGCTGGGGGACAACAGGGTGACCAGGAGCCAGCAGCGTGCCCTGGGTGCCAAGAAGGCCGATGGGATCCTGGGGTGCATGAGGAGGAGTGTGGGCAGCAGGGCGAGGGAGGTTCTCCTGCCCCTCTGCTCTGCCCTGGGGAGGCCCCATCTGCAGTGCTGGGTCCAGTGCTGGGCTCCCCAGTTCCAGAAAGATGAGGAGCTACTGGAGAGAGTCCAGCACAGGGCTGCGAGGATGAGGAGGGGACTGGAGCATCTCTGCTGCGAGGAGAGGCTGAGGGAGCTGGGCTTGTTCAGCCTGGAGAAGAGAAAGCTGCGAGGGGACCTTCGAAATGCCTCTAAATATCTGCAGGGTGGGGGTCAGGAGGACGGGGCCAGACTCTTTCCAGTGGTGCCCAGCGCCAGGACAAGGGGCAACGGGCACAAACTGGAGCAGAGGAAGCTCCAGCTGAAGCCGAGGAAGAACTTCTTCCCTCTGAGGGTGCCGGAGCCCTGGCCCAGGCTGCCCAGGGAGGCTGTGGAGTCTCCTTCTCTGGAGATATTCCAGCCCTGGCTGGACGCGGTGCTGTGCCCCCTGCTCTGGGTGACCCTGCTTGGGCAGGGGGTTGGGCTGGGGGATCCCCAGGGGTCCTTTGCAACCCCCACCGTTCTGTGATTCTGTGACCCCCACCGTCTCCCTGCTCTGGCTCAGCCCCCCCATCCCGCTCCGCTGCGCCAGGACGAGCCCCCTCCCCGCTCCCAAACTTTCCATCCCCGCTGCAGTCTCAGGGAGAACGGGCACCCCAAAACCTCCCAGTTCTGGGATCCGCAGAGGAGCACGCAGCCGGCATCGCTCCGGCCGGCCCCGGCAGCTCCCGGCACCACCGCGAAGCAGAGCAGCGACCGTGGAGAGCCAGGGACCCCCCCACCTCCCCGGGGTGCCCCCCTTGCGCAGGGATTTTGGGCTGGCTGCCCCGGGAAGGGAAGGGGGACCCCGGGGCACAGCCCACCCAGCCATCCGGCGCAGGGCACCGGGACAGCATGTGGCCCCCCAGGAACCAGAGCCCACCGGCACCGGCGTCCTGCCCAAGCCCACACCGCAGCCCCTCGCGCACAGCCAGGCCACACGAGCACCCCCAAACCCGCCTGTCGGGCACAGGGCGGTGGGAAGGGGTCCCCACGCCGCCGGCGGGCTCAGCCATGGGGAAGGCAGCGTCCCCAAAGCTCCAGCGTCCCCAGACCCCCAGCCCTGTCCCCAGACCCCCAGTGTCCCCAGAACTCCAGCGTCCCCAGACCCCCAGCCCTGTCCCCAGACCCCCAGCATCCCCAAAGCTCCACTCCTGTCCTCAGCTCCCCAGCCCTGTCCCCAGACCCCCAGTGTCCCCAAAGCTCCAGCCCCATCCCCAGATCCCCAAAGCTCCAGCCCCGTCCCCGGACCCCCAGCCCCATCCCCCAGCATCCCCAGAGCCCCAGCCCCATCCCCAGACCCACAGCATCCACAACCCCACGGCACCAAACCCCCAGCCCCGTCCCTGGACCCCCAGGGTCCCCAAAGCTCCAGCCCCCATCCCCAGACCCCCATCCCCATCCCCAGTATCCCTGGACCCCCAGCCCCGTCCCCAACCCCCTGTCCCCGTTCCCAGACCCCCAGGGTCCCCAAAGCTCCAGCCCCATCCCCAGACCCACAGCCCCAGCCCCAGCATCCCTGGACCCCCAGCCCCGTCCCCAGCATCCCTGGACCCCCAGCCCCATCCCCAACCCCCTGTCCCCGTCCCCAGACCCCCAGTGTCCCCAAAGCTCCAGCCCCATCCCCAGACCCACAGCCCCATCCCCAGCATCCCTGGACCCCCAGCCCCGTCCCCAACCCCCTGTCCCCATCCCCATCCCCCCAGTGTCCCCAAAGCTCCAGCCCCATCCCCAGACCCCCAGCCCCATCCCCAGTATCCCTGGACCCCCAGCCCCGTCCCCAAACCCCCGTCCCCAGACCCCCAGTGTCCCCAAAGCTCCAGCCCCATCCCCGGACCCCCAGCCCCCCAGCATCCCCCGAAGCTCCACTCCTGTCCCCAGACCCCCAGCCCTGTCCCCAGGCCCCCGCCCCGTCCCCAGGCCCCCAGCCTTGCTCCTGGACCCCCATGGTCCCCAAACCCCCAGCACCGTCCCCGGACCCCCTGGGTCCCCAAAGTTCCAGCCCTGTCCCCGGACCCCCAGGGTCCCCAAACCCCCAGCCCTGTCCCCGGACCCCCAGGGTCCCCAAACCCCCAGCCCCGTCCCCGGACCCCCAGGGTCCCCAAACCCCCAGCCCCGTCCCCGGACCCCCAGGGTCCCCAAACCCCCAGCCCTGTCCCCGGACCCCCAGGGTCCCCAAACCCCCAGCCCCGTCCCCGGACCCCCAGGGTCCCCAAAGCTCCAGCCCTGTCCCCAGACCCCCAGCCCCATCCCCAGGCCCCCAGCGAGGCCCCAGGGCCGGTCTCACCCCGCAGCCAGCGCTGGGACCCGCAGCCAGCGCCGAGGCCTCGAGTGAAAACTGAGGGGGGGAGCGGGGGGAACCCCCCCGGATTTGGGTACCGGGGGCGGTGCGAGGGGCCCGGGGGCTCCCAGCCCGGTGCCGGGCCCTGCCGGTGGCAGCCGCCGCGCGGACCGGGCACCAGACGAACCCCCCCCGGGGCCGGTAGAAAAGGCACCGGGAGGGGACACGGGGACCTGGCCGCGGGGACATCGCCCGACCTCCCCCCCCCCCCCCCCCCGGGGGGCACCGGAAAGCGCGGGGAAGGCCGGAGCCCGGTGCTCCGGGCGGGGAGCCGGGGGGGTCCCGGGCCCCGGCGGAGCCCTTACCATCTTCACGATGCCGCGCTGGACGGCGAGGGGGGGCGCGGAGCCGCCCTGCCCGGGAGAGGCCGCGGAGGCCATGGCGGGGCGGGGGCGGCGGACGGAGCGGACGGGGCCCGGTGCGAGCGCGGAAGAGAGCCGAGGGGGCGGGGCGACGAGAGGGAGGGGGCGGGGCCTCCTCCCGGCTAACGGCCAACGGGAAGCCGGCCCCGCCGCCCGCCCCGCCCCGCCCCGCCGCTCCCCGGCCAATAGCGGCCGCGCGGCGCCGCAGCGCCCGGTCCGAGAGGCCGCCGCGGGGAGGGGCTGACGTCGCGGGGTGGGGCGGGACTTCCGGGGCACGCGGCGCCAGGGACACGTCGGCAAAGGGCCGCCCGGGCTTACCCGCGTGGCCTCCCGCCGCGCCGGGGGGGCGGGGCCTGCAGGGGGCGGGGCCTGCAGGGGACACTCCCCCTCGCGTCACCACCCGCGCCCGCCTGCAGCGCCGAGCACCGGGACACCGGGGGGGCGGGGCCTCTCCGCGCTGGCTCCGCCCTCCCCGGCGGCCGCTGGTGTCTTCTAACCGGCCAGGGCACATTGTGCAGCCGTCGTGTTAACGGTGATTGACCGAGCTCCGGTGTGGCGGGGCTGGCAGGGACCTCTGTGGGTCACCCAGTCCCCACCCCCTGCCCAAGCAGGGTCACCCAGAGCAGGGGGCACAGCACCGCGGCCAGGGGGGCTGGAATATCTCCAGAGAAGGAGACTCCACAGCCCCTCTGGGCAGCCTGGGCCAGGGCTCCGTCACCCTCAGAGGGAAGAAGTTCTTCCTCGGCTTCAGCTGGAGCTTCCTCTGCTCCAGTTTGTGCCCGTTGCCCCTTGTCCTGTCGCTGGGCACCACTGAAAAGAGCTTGGCCCCGTCCTCCTGACACCCACCCTTCAGATATTTATAAGCATTTATAAGGTCCCCTCGCAGCCTTCTCTTCTTCAGGCTGAACAAGCCCAGTTCCCTCAACGTCTCCTCCGTTCAAGATGCAAGGCCCCATGGTCAGAGTGAGCAGCAGCGACATTAAAGGTCCGGCAAGGGTTGACGACAGGGTGGTTAACCAGGGAGAAGGATTAAACCACGATTCGTACCGTCCTTGTGGAGCCTCCCTTTCCTTTTTGCGTTTTTCCAGACCTTCCCGAGGCTTGGCCATGGTGTCCCTAACTACTCCGGTGTGATCAGCATAGACACGAGGTTCTTCCCGTGGGGCGGCACACAGCCCTCCCTGCTGCACCAACGTCAAATCCAGGCCCTAATAAGTCGCAGCTCGTGACAACAAAGCGGGGAGCTCCAGGGGTGGTATTCGTACGGACAACTTTTGAGTCTTCCATACGTACTGAAGTCCACCAAAAAGGTTGGTGACCAGCCCCTGATCTCACAACAATAAACTTACATCCAAATAAGAGCAATGTGACCCAAATACGGACTGCTGGTGGGGGCCCTGGGGGAGTCCACATCTGGAAGGAGGCCAATTCCTTTGCACTTGCGTCTTGGGGCGCGGTAGAGTGGTCTGGACTCCTTCCCTTTCCGTCCCTTACAGGGCCACCCTGTGAGGGACCGGTTCCACATCCCACCTTACACGCGTCTCTGCCTCCCTCGCCTACTCCGGTGCCCGGAGCAGCGAGGTTGGTCATCTTCTCGGCAGCAGCCGCAGTCTTCAGGAATGGGTTTTCCAGACCTCCTGGGGCCTGAGCAGGTCCACACGCTTTCTTCAGCAGGGCCCTGAGGACAATAAACGAAACCTGGGAAAATGGAGCTCTAGGGTTGTTGGATCCACCCCTGCCCTTCTTGGGTTCCTCTCGAATAGGAGGTGTGATACCAATTCCCCAGTGAACGCTCCCACCCTTGACCTTACCTCAGTTCGTCCCTGCTCCCCTGTGGTTGTTCCCACCAGCAGTCTCCTTTAAGTAGTCTTAATACTCCGCTCGGCGTGCTTCCACGCGGACCTGGCAGCACACTGGTTTGTTGTTTTATTCCAGTCTGTCTCATACATCTCCCAGTTTCGGTATCAACAATTCCCGACCACAAATCAATCCGTAGATCTCTATTTCTGTTCGCTGGATTCTAGCAGGTACAGGGTGTTTTCTCCATTTCATACAATAAAAGTGTCGTTTACACGAGACACAACACCATTTTCTGTTACACTCCACGCATTTACAAACCACCCAACCCGAATGTCCAGAAGTGGGGTGTTTTATACAAGGTATCCCCCAAATGTTTCTATTTTGGGCGTTTCAGGTATTTCTGTTTCTACTTCACAACACAGAGGGAGGACTTGAGACGTTCCTGGTAACTTACACAGCCCAGCCCCTCCTGTTTGATCAGGTGTTTTCCCTTTACTCCAGGGTGCAAAGCGTACTTCCCGTAAAGTACCTTGGAGGGGGTGTTTGAAACCACTGGTGTAGATTGTTTCTCACTTTCCTTCTGGGATGGGTCATTCGCTGGTGCCGGTCTCTTTCATCCTTATCCGAAGGTCTCCCGGTTCAGATGCTACAATCCATTTGGGGGGAGTGGATTCCACCAGCCCCTTGGCTCGAGATGCACGAGTCCAACCCCGCTCAGCCGTAGAATTGCCGCATCTGTGGTGAGAAGAACAACAAAAGGCCCTTCCCAACGAGGGGTTAATGAGGATTCTCTCCATGTTTTTATCAAGACTTGATCTCCCGGCTGAATTTTATGTACAGATGTATCCAAGGGAGGTCATTGTACCACCAGCCCTTTCTTTCTCAATTCTGGTCTTCCTTTTATTAATTCAATTATATATTCCCTTAGAAGGGTATCTTCTACCTTTGGATCCTCTATTGGGTTTCCGAAATCATATGGCATTCCATACATCATCTCAGATGACGAGATCCCTGTGTCAGTGCGTGGCTGGGTTCGGATATACAGTAAAGCCAATGGTAAACACTTTACCCAATTCATTTTGGTTTCAATCATTAATTTAGTTAAATGCTTCTTTATTTCCCCATTCATTCGTTCGATTTCACCAGAGCTTTGTGGATGCCAAGGGGTATGATATTCCCACTTAGTTCTAAAAAGCTCCGGATCCGCTAGGGTAAATCCCCCAGGTCCCCGTCAATCCTCCTCAACGTGGGCCTGTATTTTTTTTTTCCTCCTGCTCTGCCTTTCTGGACACCCATGTTTTTTAACGTCCCCTCTGCCTACAACACGCACATTGGTTCCTTTCCAAGGGCCTCTCAGGTCCTTCACCTCTGAATCTTTCACTGTTTTGTAACACAGCTGCTACCATCTGCTTCTTTTGCTTTTTCATAACGCTGCTAACAACATCTGCTTATCTTTCTTTGGATCCTCCTCCTCCTCCCTGTTCCTAAACACTCTCCACGCCTCATCTAGTAAACTTTCCAAATTCCTGCCGCTCTCCGTTTCTGCATCACTTGCTGACTGCCCAATGAGCAATGTTCTGGCAGGTCAGATCCATGGTCCCTCCAGGATCTTTCATTTTATCCAACTTAGTACATCTCTGCCCTATACTACACGCTGAGCAACATCCTGTCAACTTCCTTGTTCTTCTTTCTTATTTTATACAAAATACAGCCCAAAGGGCTTTTTTTTTTTCGTATCTCTCTGCTCTGTGAAATCTCCATTATTTACCTCTGTCCCTCAATCAACGTACGACAAACCAACTTTGCACTTAAACAAATCCTTTTAACACCGACAGCTCCAACTCTTAACCAAACTTCTATACTTTAAGCACTGAGAAATAGTTACCGGCTGCATACGAAACCTTATCCCACTTCTTTTTCCTTCTCAAAAATAACATCAATTGCAACAAAGTATTATAATTCAGGATTCCATTAGGAGGCTAATTTCTTTAATATCTAATTTATACCAAAGCCATCACTGATTACAATACTAAAGTAAGGTCCTTTTGTTCACACTCCTGCCTGGTGGTCCTCCTATATCCTTCCAGTGAGCCAAAATACAGCCTAAAAGGCTCTTTTCCACTGTCTCTCCGCTTTGTTTACCTCTCATTACTCGTTTAATGTTTTGCTCTCCTGGTGTATCCGGCAGGAACTTTCCCTGCCCTCCTCCCTTGCCAGTTAAGGAATTCAGTCTGATTAAACCGACAGCACTAATGCCTTATCCGAGGCAGAAGGTGCAGAGGTGTACTCACCCCACAGCAAATACACCTCAATTCAAGACAATTATTGACCTAAAACCCCTGTCTTCCGTTTGACAAAATAATGTACTTCTAGCACTTTGAACACTGAGTGTGAACAGACAGGCAACAGCAGTGACAAAGTGGCCAGGAGCTAGCACGAGCTCCACGTTGAGGGACCACAGGGCTACTCTGCCCTATGTCCCTTCCCATGTAACAACAAGAACTCTGTAGCTGTACTTTCATTCCCCGAATTTCACTGATTTTTAATATTTCCTCAGCTTCCTCAAATCGCTTGCCTGAGTCCGCCTGAGCGATCAGCCCTGTCCCAGTCAGACCAATTTCCACATTATGCACACTGACAATCGTCCCTAAATCGTACCCAAACGTTTTTCTCACAAGCAAAACACTTAAAAACCGAGTTACACGAAACATCCCCATGTTCAGAACACCAGGGGTCAATACTTGCCTCAAGTCACCCTGTCCCACCGCCTGCCACACGCTTCCTTAGTCTCCGGCCGCTCTCCTCGAGAGACCACGGAGCTGCGGATCAGAACCCTGCTCTCACCGTGCAGCCAGGCTGCCTCTCGCTCGCCCAGTCGCTCACCCAGCATTTTTAACACACAATAACGGCACAATAACACAGAATCACAGAATAGTAGGGGTTGGAAGGGACCTCTGTGGGTCACCCAGTCCAACCCTCCTGCCGAAGCAGGGTCACCCACAGCAGGCTGCACAGGACCTTGTCCAGGCGGGGCTGGAATATCTCCAGAGAAGGAGACTCCACAGCCCCTCTGGGCAGCCTGGGCCAGGGCTCCGTCACCCTCAGAGGGAAGAAGTTCTTCCTCATCTTCAGACGGAACTTCCTGTGCCTCAGTTTGTGCCCGTTGCCCCTTGTCCTGGCGCTGGGCACCACTGCAAAGAGTCTGGCCCCGTCCTCCTGACCCCCACCCTGCAGATATTTAGAGGCATTTCGAAGGTCCCCTCGCAGCCTTCTCTTCTTCAGGCTGAACAAGCCCACGTCCCTCAGCCTCTCCTTGTAGGGCAGATGTTCCAGTCCCCTCACCATCCTTGTAGCCCTGCGCTGGACTCTCTCCAGTAGCTCCTCATCTCTCTTGAACTGGGGAGCCCAGCACTGGACACAGTACCCTAGATGAGGCCTCACTAGGGCAGTGTAGAGCGGAAGGAGAACCTCCCACACACGGACCTTCTGGGGCCAGCCCAGCGCTTCATACAAACATCAAGGCCCCGTTTTTAGGTGCTACAACAGTGTTAGATGGTGTGATCCTTCACACAACCCACGGCACCGAACTGTCACAGCCTGTGACAATAACCATGGCAACACCAGATGTAACTCCTGCTTCTGCTTCTTCTTCTCTTTCAAAGGGAATAAAGGAGTTCCAGTATCCGATCCCATCCGCACACTTGCGTATTCCCTTTCCTCAGGACTGGCTGGTGGTCTCTTACCATTGACCCATATGCTTAATTGCTGGCACACCCAGTCCTCAAATGACCCAAAAATGGGCCAAAGTACATGGGGGTTTCACAGAATCGCAGCACGGTCGGGGTTGGCAGGGACCTCTGTGGGTCCAACCCTCCTGCCGAAGCAGGGTCACCTACAGTAGTACATGGGGGTTTGTGAGAGGCTTCCGTCTCCAGACCTCAACACAATCATGGATCATCTTTTTTTTAGACTTTTCCTTCGTCCTCTGTGAGCTGGCCCAATACCTCATCACCTTTTCTTTAGACTTATTTTTCTTCCTCGGCGAGCTATCCCAACACCTCATCACCAGCTCTAGAGGGCTTCCTGGGGGTATTCCTCCTCCTCCCCACGGGTCCAGGGGGCTTGCTTTTCCCCTGTCCCATCTTCCAAGGTGCCTTTATTCACACACACACGCTCCCCTCATTCGTGGCCCACGCCCTCACGGGCAATGGGACCCGCACTACACGAGGGTCCACACTCGCTTTGCCCGGGGACTGCTAAGCCCGGTGGACGTCTCGGTACTCATGCGGCCGGGGGTCTTTGTTCGGCTCTTGGTGCACAAAAATTACGGGGTCCTGCAGGTTCTTCTGCTCAATTATCATAATTTGGAAGGTTCTTGGGTCCAGGATTTGGTAATGGCTCCCTCCAGCACAGGGCTATCGTGGATAGGGCACCCCCTGCCCCACAGGGGTCCGCGCCAAGGGCCTGGATCGAGTCACGGCACCAAGTTGGTATAGACGCTCGCCCCCCGCGGCGAATTCAAATGGAGGAGCCAATTGTTAATTAATCACTTGTGAATTTATTAGCAAGCGATAAAAGAGCCAGACAGCGGTGGGCAGCCGGGCAGTCAGCGCTCCGCCAACGCTCCGCGCCGACAGCGGACGCAGCCCCCCCTTTCCTAGAGTTCCTGTTTCCCGCGGACGTGGCTGCGGGTATTCTCTGCGTGGTGTCTGCACTTGCGGGACCAGTTGCCAGGTGGTCGTTGTCTGCCTCTCGGTGGTCGTGGGGATGAAGGCCGAAGTCTTCCTCAGGCGCCCTGCTGTCTGCTCCTTCATCCCCCAAGCCGCTGCTTTGCTCAGCAGCAGAGGGGCCATTCCCTTGCTTCTCAGCAGATGGTTGTTCACCCCTCGGGACGTCCGCGGCTCCAGCTCAAGTCGCAAAGAAACTCCAGCACCCCCACGTGATGTCATGGACCAAGTTAACCCGTTCACCCCAGGGCTGCTCCTCTTTCTCCACCAGCCAGTTTGAGAACAAATTTTATATGTATATATTGATTACACCCTCGCTTTGCCAGGAGGATTCATTTCTCTCTGCGCGCGGCCTCTCTCCGCACTCCTCCCCCCGGTTCCCGAACACGCTTCGGTGGCATGGGTGGCTTTTTGGCAGCTGTCGCACCAGACGGCGCCCCGGCAGTTGCGCCTGGTGTGCCCCGCTTGCCCGCACCGGTAGCAGCGGCCGCGGGACGGCTGCCTCGCCCGCCCAGCGCCGGTTTGCTGCACCGCAGCCGCCAGCGGCCGGATGACTTCTCGGAGCGCGCCCTGCACGGTGGCAGCGACCGCCGCTTGCTGCTTCCGCGCGGCCGCTCTCTCCGCTGTGGCCAGCATCTCCTCGACCCCCGCTCCCATCGGCAGGCGGCCGAGAATTTGCTTCGTGGTTGGGTTGGCGTTGTCGAAAGCCAACGCGCGGAACATCTGCTGCTTGCTCTCCTCGTTCCAGTCCGGGTGGCTCATCACCGCGTCCCGCAGCCGGTCGATGAAGCTGCCGTAGCCCTCGGCGGCTCCCTGCACCACGGCTGCGAAGGCCGGCGCAGCCGAGCCAGGCAGCGCGAGGAACGCGTCCAGGGCGAGGCGAGCCGACAGCTGGAGCAGGCTGGCGGGGAAGGCCGCCTGCGCGTCCGGGTTGGCGTAGGCTCCCTGCCCGGTGAGCATCTCGGCGGTCATTCCGTAGTAAGGGTCCCGCTGGTCCGGGTGCCGCATCGCCTCCTCCGTCGCCCGCTGCGTCCACACCAACTCCCACAGCAAGAACTGGGTGGGGGTCAGCAACAACTGCATCAAACTCCGGCGGTCGTACGGGCACATCAAGTCGGCGGAATAAATCCAGGTGACAATCTGTCGGGCGGCCTCAGATTTCACCCCGTATTGCGATATGGCGTGATGGGCCCGCAGCACAGTTTTCCAGCCACACGGTCCCCGCTTGCCGTGACCGTCAGTCTGCGCCGCGGGACCGGCCGGTGTCGGGGGGCTTCCCACGCCGGCAGCAGCACCCCACTGCCCGTCCAGGATGGCGTCCCTTACGGCCCCGCTCCAGCGGCCGGCTCTGACCGAGGCCGGGGGCCCGATCAGACATTTTGGGGAGGGGGCGTCCCCTTCTCGCTGCGGGGGGCTGGCGGTGGCTGCCATGCACCGCAGCCGTGAGTCCAGCTCTTGCAGGTGCCACAGGACCGACTGCAAAAGGTCGCACGTCCCCTTCTCCTGCGCCCCGTCCCGCCCGCCGTCGGGAGGAGTCGGGGGTGGGGACGCCTCGCTGGGGGGGGGGCAATGGGGGACGGAGATGAGGGGCCGGTGCTGGGGGCCGCGCCTCGTCCCCTGCCCCCCCCGAGGGCGGTTCTGGCCGCCCCTCCCCCCTCGCTGGGGGTCGCAGCGCTTCCACCCGCGGCTCGTTTCTCCGCTCGGTCTCTCCGGCGGCAGCTTCCTCGTTCTCGCTGGGCGGTGGCGGGTCTGGCGGGGCTCCCGCCCTTCTGACGGCGCCTGAACCGCCCTCCGCGCTCGCCCGGGTCTCGGCGACCGACTCACGGATGGTCCCGGTCACCCCTTCCGCGGCGGGCAGACCGAGAAACGGCGCTGACGCCCCGGGCTTCGGCGCTTGGTCCTTCCCGGCCTCGGGAGCCAGCGCTCGAGCTGCCGCACGCGCTGCTTCCCCTTCCGCTTCCAGAGCCTTCAAAGCCTCCAGCACCGCTCGCCAGGGCTCCCGCACAGCCGCGATCTCCTCTTCCTCCTCTTCCTCCCCCGATATCGTCTTCAGCCACATCGTCTCTCCCAGCTCCCGCCACGCCGAGACAGAAAACAGTGACCGGGCGTCTGCCAGGTGGCCCCAGCGCCGCCCCAGCTCAATCAGCTGCTCCAGTTGTTTGCCCGTTGTCCCCGTCCCTCTCGCGGAGAGGACACCGCCGAGCGACGTCGCCGCGGCCTCCACTTCCATGCCGGCGGACCCCTGCTTTCCCCGGGGGGCGGCCGCGCGGGCCTGCCCTGCCCCCGCGCCGCGGTGGCACCGCTCCCGGCCGCGGGTTTCCCCCTCCCCTCCCCCCGCTGCTTCCCGCAGGCGCGGGGATTCCCACGGGGATTCCGCCGTCCCCTGCTGCCGGGGGCTGGGGGGGGCCGGACCCGGCAGTGACGCCGGGACCTCAGCACGAGCGCGGGCGTTCTCCGGTCCCGCCCGCAGAGCAGGGGTTGGGCAGGCAGAGCAACGGCAGCCTCTGATTGGTCAGCTGCCCTTAACCACATATGGGCGGGATCGCTGTAACTCGCCGCGATTGGCGCAGAGCGCCCTCTCCAGGCGGAAGCGGCGGAGGGGCGGGAAGCGGCGGCGGGGCGGTCCCCCCGCGCCAGCGCTCCGTGTTCCCGCGTCGCCTCCTCGGCAGCGTTCCGCGTTCGCCGCGTTCCCGGCCGAGCTCTGGGCCGAGGGCCGGGCTGCGCAGCGGCACCGAACGGCGCCCCCGCTCGTCCAGCCGGGGCACAGCACTGGGCACGCGCAGAGCACACGCGTGGGGCACACACACCCTGCACACACACACGGCACACACACGGCACACGTTGCATGCACACACACGGCACACACGCGTGGCACACACATGTGGCACACACACACGCCATGGGGGATGTGGGGGGTCCGGAGCTGCCAGGGCGAGCCCACCCCGGCCGTTGTGTGTGGCACTGCGTGTGCCGGTGCCCGTGCCCCCACGCGTGCCACCGTGTGCTACCATGTGTGCTGCTGCATGTGTCACCGTGTGCCACCATGTGCCACCACATGTGTCATCATGTGCCACTGTGTGCCACCATGCATGCCCCCGCCACAGCCAGCCCATGTCACGGCATGCCAGCCCATGTCATGCCATGTCTTCCCATGTCATGGCGTGCCAGCCCGTGGCGTGGCATGGCAGTCCATGTCATGACATGGCAGCCCATGTCACAGCATGTCAGTCCATGTTGTGGCATGATAGCCCATGTCACGGTGTAGCAGCCCATGTCGTGGCGTGCCAGCCCATGTCATGCCATGTCTTCCCATGTCGTGGCATGTCACAGAATCACAGAATCACGGAATCACAGAATGTTCGGGGTTGGCAGGGCCCTCTGCGGGTCACCCAGCCCAACCCCCTGCCCAAGCAGGGTCACCCAGAGCAGGGGGCACAGCACCGCGTCCAGCCGGGGCTGGAATATCTCCAGAGAAGGAGACTCCACAGCCTCCCTGGGCAGCCTGTTCCAGGGCTCCGTCACCCTCAGAGGGAAGAAGTTCTTCCTCGGGTTCAGCTGGAGCTTCCTCGGCTCCAGTTTGTGCCCATTGCCCCTTGTCCTGGCGCTGGGCACCACTGCAAAGAGTCTGGCCCCGTCCTCCTGACCCCCACCCTGCAGATATTTAGAGGCATTTCGAAGGTCCCCTCGCAGCCTTCTCTTCTCCAGGCTGAACAAGCCCAGCTCCCTCAGCCTCTCCTCGCAGGAGAGATGCTCCAGGCCCCTCCTCATCCTCGTAGCCCTGTGCTGGACTCTCTCCAGTAGCTCCTCATCTTTCTGGAACTGGGGAGCCCAGCACTGGACCCAGCACTGCAGATGGGGCCTCCCCAGGGCAGAGCAGAGGGGCAGGAGAACCTCCCTCGCCCTGCTGCCCACACTCCTCCTCATGCACCCCAGGATCCCATCGGCCTTCTTGGCACCCAGGGCACGCTGCTGGCTCCTGGTCACCCTGTCGTCCCCCAGCACTCCCAGTCCCTCTCCACAGAGCTGCTCTCCAGCAGCTCAGCCCCAGCCTGTCCTGGTGCCTGGGGTTGTTCCTCCCCAGGGGCAGGACCCTGCCCTTGCCCTTGTTGAACCTCATCAGGTTCCTCTCTGCCCAACTCTCCAGCCTGCCCAGGGCTCGCTGGATGGTAGCCCAGCCTCCCGGTGTGTCCACCACTGCTCCCAGCCTTGCTGAGGGTGCACTCTGCTTTCATGAGCACCAGGTTGAGGGCTCACGGCCGAAGACCGGGGAATCATTTCTTCTGCCCCAAAACCCAGCAAAGCTGCTCCGTCGCGCTGATTTGTGATGTTTCTGGGCCCGCTCCTCACAGTTCTGCTGTCCTGGCTCTCGGCTGCGTCCCACCGGGCTGTGCCCCGGGAGGCGGAGGGGAGCAGCGTGTGCTCCAGCACCAGCTCCAGCTCTGGTGAAGGCATCTTCAAGCCCCTAAATTGCCTCTTTCAGCCAGAATATTTTAATAGTCATCTTTTTGATGGAAAAGAAAGTTAAGATGTAGGTGGAAATGCTAAGATAAAGTAGGTTCTCTTGGTTGGCTGACTCATCTGGGCTTTTAAGCTTCACATGTGCTTTCTGGAGGAGAAAAGAATGGATTATTTCCAGCCATCCCCGGAGTTCGGTGGGGAACAGGGTCACCTGCGGCGGGAAGAAAGCCCAGAATGACACGAAACAGCCTCAGACATGAGGAAAGGGGCTGTGAAGAGGAGGGGAAGGCTCCTCTCCATGCTGGGGGCATCGCCCTGGGGTAACCAAATGAACCCAGACCCGCGGCAGGGCCCACCTTTGGTACCGCGGTGGGATTTGAGGACCCGTCCATCGCTGCAGGGTCTCCCACTGTCACCAGCGCTCAGCCTGGGTGGAAACCAGGGAAACGTTCCCAGGGAAGGGTCTGCCCTCGTCACTCCTGCTCGGCCACCCTGACACTGCCGCGGGCTGTGTGAGACCCCTGCACCGCACGGATGCCCCGGCCACGGTGCTGTCGCGGTGGTAGCCGGGAAGGAAGCTGCTTGCTGAACGATGGACAAACCCCCGGGCACGAGCAATGGCCGTGTGCTGGTCACCAGTGGTGTCCCCAGGGCTCGGTTTTGGGGCCGGTCTTGTTTAACATCTCTATCAATGATCTGGATGAGGGGATTGAGTGCTCCCTCAGTAAGCTGGCGGATGACACCAAGCTGGACAAGAGTGTTGATCTGCTGGAGGGTTGGAAGGCTCTGCAGAGGGGTCTGGACACGCTGGATCCATGGGCAGAGGCCAACTGTGTGAGGTTCAACAAGGCCAAGCGCCGGGTCCTGCCCGTGGGTCACACCAACCCCACGCAGGGCTCCAGGCTTGGGGAGGAGCAGCTGGAGAGCTGCCCATTGGAGAAGGCCCTGGGGGTGCTGGTCGGCAGCCGGCTGAGCAGCAGCCAGCAGGGTGCCCAGGTGGCCAAGAAGGCCAACGGCAGCCTGGCTTGGGTCAGCAATGGGGTGGGCAGCGGGAGCAGGGCAGGGATCGGGCCCCTTTGGGCCCCTCGCTCCCAGCAGGACATGGAGGGGCTGGAGCGTGGCCAGAGAAGGGCAGCCAGGCTGGGGAGGGGGCTGCAGAACAAGTCCCCTGAGGAGCGGCTGAGGGAGCTGGGGCTGCTCAGGCTGGAGAAGAGGAGGCTGAGGGGAGACCTTCTCGCTCTCTGCAGCTCCCTGACAGGAGGGGGCAGGGAGGGGGGGTTGGGCTCTGCTCCCCAGGACCCAGCGACAGGACGAGAGGCGATGGCCTCAGGCTGCGTCAGGGGGGGTTCAGGTTGGAGATTGGGGAAATTTCTCTGCTGAGAGAGTGGTCAGGGGTTGGCCCAGGCTGCCCAGGGCAGTGGGGGAGTCCCCATCCCTGGAGGGGTTCAGACACCGTGTGGCTGTGGCACTTGGGGACAGGGTTTAGCAGGTGTGGGGGGGTTGGGGTGACGGTTGGACTGGGTGATCTTGGAGGTCTTCTCCAACCTTAGTGGTTCTGTGATTCCGTGATCCTATGATTTACCCGGAGCGGTGGTTTTGGCACAGGAGGCTCCTGGAGCGGTTTCTGAAGATGCCCAGGGATGGCTGGTGGGGCTGCCAGCATGGCAGGCACGGTCTCGGCCAGAGGAGGGGTAATTTCTGCTTTCTTGTGGTCATGCCCCATCCCCACAAGCGGCCAAACCCCAGGGCAAACCTCAGGTCTCCCCACTTCTCCCCACGGCCCCGAGGTGGAAGAGCAGGTCCTTCTCTGTGCTGTGACACTGCTGGACATGGGGCCACGCTGAGCAGCCCCACAGGCAAGAGGGCTGCCCAGGCTGTGGGGAAAGCAGAGCCCCCGAGGGTCACCCCACACCCCGAGCTCTGGGGGCAGGCGGGAGCTCTGATGAGCCTCCATCAACCCCTAATTGCAATCACACATAATTGCAGGCATCTGGGAGTCGCTGAGCTCTCCCGACCCGGGAAAGGGATTCCTCTGCGCCCCTGCCAGCCGGATTAGGGGGGTTTAACCGGAGGATGCTCAGCAGCTGGAGCCCGGGGCCGGAGTCCTACCCTGTCCTGGGACCTGCCTGTGGCTTGGGGAGCTCCCCAGGGAGGTGCAAAAGGGGTGACAGTGGGGCTTTGAGGATGTGCTTTTGGGGCTCTCCTCTCCCCACATCTCCCATGCTGTGCCGGTGGGAGGAACGGAGCAGACAACCCTGCCTGGCATGGCTCTGCCCAGCACATCCGAGCTGCTCGCAGCGGGTCTGGGGCTCAACAGAGGCTTAGGGAGCAGCTCTCCTCCTGAAAACCCGTCCTTGATCCCACCGGAGACATCTGGAAGGCTTCTCCTCCTTTGGGAGCAGGCTGGAGACAGCCTTGGTCCAGAGAGGGTCTGAAGAGCAGCTTCCCTGCCTGGGAGCATGGGGAATGCTCATCGGGGCTGAGCTGCTGGAGAGCAGCTCTGCGGAGAGGGACTGGGAGTGCTGGGGGACGACAGGGTGACCAGGAGCCAGCAGCGTGCCCTGGGTGCCAAGAAGGCCGATGGGATCCTGGGGTGCATGAGGAGGAGTGTGGGCAGCAGGGCGAGGGAGGTTCTCCTGCCCCTCTGCTCTGCCCTGGGGAGGCCCCATCTGCAGTGCTGGGTCCAGTGCTGGGCTCCCCAGTTCAAGAAAGATGAGGAGCTACTGGAGAGAGCCCAGCGGAGGGCTGCGAGGATGAGGAGGGGACTGGAGCATCTCTCCTAGGAGGAGAGGCTGAGGGAGCTGGGCTTGTTCAGCCTGGAGAAGAGAAGGCTGCGAGGGGACCTTCGAAATGCCTCTAAATATCTGCAGGGTGGGGGTCAGGAGGCCGGGGCCAGACTCTTTGCAGTGGTGCCCAGCGCCAGGACAAGGGGCAACGGGCACAAACTGGAGCAGAGGAAGCTCCAGCTGAAGCCGAGGAAGAACTTCTTCCCTCTGAGGGTGACGGAGCCCTGGCCCAGGCTGCCCAGAGGGGCTGTGGAGTCTCCTTCTCTGGAGATATTCCAGCCCCGGCTGGACGCGGTGCTGTGCAGCCTGCTCTGGGTGACCCTGCTTGGGCAGGGGGTGGCTGGGGGATCCCCAGGGGTCCTTTGCAACCCCCACCATTCTGTGCTCACAGTGAGAGGGGTCTCCACCAAAGCCAAAGCCCACCGGAGCCAGCACCAAGAAGACCACCCTGCCCCAACCGCAGGCATCGCGCGGCGTTCGGGCTGAGCGCCTGGCCCAGGCGTTGCTCCCAGCGCTGCGCCGCAGCCTCGAGGGCCACAGCTAAACCCTTCTGGGCGACTCCCAGCAGCAGGAGACCACCACGAGATTTATACCGACTAAAAGGATCGCGAGGGAAAACCTAGGGGAATTTACCCAGTGCCACGGCTCGCGTCCGCATGCCGCGCTGCGTCGGCCAGCAGCTCCGGCTCTGCGCAGCCCCGCCGGGCATCGCTCCCCTCCAAAAGCTGCAGCTCCATGGAAAATCGGGCACACATCCTTCCGCTGCCCCATCCCAGCCCACCCTCCCGGGCTAGCTCCGGCCGCCAGCCCTCCCGGTGCCCGACGGAGCCCCGCACGCTCACCTTTGCCCAGGTACACCATCCCGTACTCCCGGCCCTGCGGGGTCTTGTACTCCACCGTGAAGCAGACCTCCTTCCCGATCAGCTTCTTCCGCAGGAACTCGCGAGCCGGGAAGCCCCAGGGCTGGAGGGGAAGAAGCCGACGTCAGCCGACGGGTCGGACGCAGCCGGGGAAGCCCCAAGCCCCCCAAGCCCGTGGTGATGGAGCAGAACGGGACCGGCCGCCGCGGCCGTGCCTGGGTGGGAGAAGCAGGCAGGAAGGCGCCGGAGCCCCGGCGAGCTCAGCCCCACTCCACCGCAGCGGGTGGGTGGGGAACGCGGTCCGGAGGAGAGAACATGACGTGCTCATAAACAATTAGCAAACCTGACAGGCGTAATTTTTTCAAAAAGAGTGACATTTAAAGGCTGAAGCGGCGTTGAGAAGACAAAACTCCCCAGGGAGAGCAATTAGCCGCCAGCGCTCCGCACCACCCCCGGGGCTGGGAGGATGGGGGGCCGGGCCCGGGCTCCCCCCGGCACAAACCCACCGCTGCCAGCACCCAATCTGCCAAAGCAGCGGCCCCGCTGCCTCCCGTGCCCCCGGCCAAGCCCTGCAGAGGAAGCTTGGAGGCACCAGCAGCTTCCCCCTGGCCCTGCAGACCTTGCCCTCGCTGGCGGGCGATGCCGACCCCATCCTGGGCACGTCCACGGCCGCAGCGGGGCGAGGAAGGAGAAATCTGCCCCAAAATCCACGCTGTGGGGCTGGAGCAGGGAAAGGATCTCTTAAATGATCGAAGGGATGGTTTCATCCTGCCACCGCAGCGCCCGGGGCAGGGGGACAGCGTCGGTGAGGAGGGACGGCCGCAGCGGGACTGGGAACGGACGATGCCTCTTGCCGAGGGTGCTGCAGTCCACAGGGCTGGGCCAGCAGCCTGGAGACCCCCGTCCAGATCAGCCCGAGACCCTCGGGGCAGGGGGGCTGTGCTGGACCGCTCACGGGAGGCACCCACCTCATCCGGGGTGTCCTTGGCGTCCGGCTGGCCGGCGGCAGCGCGGCGGGCGAGGTTCCCGGCACGGATGTTGCTGAGGTTGATCTGGCGTTCGGGGGGTGGCCCGCCCCGGGGCTGCCCACGGACGATGATGGCACAGCCCGACAGCACCTGCGGGGAGGCAGAGGGGTTACAGGGGTCCCCCAGCCCCGGAGAGCAGCCAGGGAAGAGGTCATGGAGCCGAGCATGCAGGCGGGTGATCAAAGAATCACAGCATGGTGGGGGTTGGCAGGGACCCCTGGGGATCCCCCACCCACCCCCTGCCCAAGCAGGGTCACCCAGAGCAGGGGGCACAGCACCGCGTCCAGCCGGGGCTGGAATATCTCCAGAGAAGGAGACTCCCCAGCCCCTCTGGGCAGCCTGGGCCAGGGCTCCGGCACCCTCAGAGGGAAGAAGTTCTTCCTCGGGTTCAGCTGGAGCTTCCTCTGCTCCAGTTTGTGCCCGTTGCCCCTTGTCCTGTCGCTGGGCACCGCTGGAAGGAGTCTGGCCCCGTCCTCCTGACCCCCCCCTGCAGATATTTAGAGGCATTTCGAAGGTCCCCTCGCAGCCTTCTCTTCTCCAGGCTGAACAAGCCCAGCTCCCTCAGCCTCTCCTCGCAGCAGAGATGCTCCAGTCCCCTCCTCATCCTCGCAGCCCTGCGCTGGACTCTCTCCAGTAGCTCCTCATCTTTCTGGAACTGGGGAGCCCAGCACTGGACACAGCACTGCAGATGGGGCCTCCCCAGGGCAGAGCAGAGGGGGAGGAGAACCTCCCTCACCCTGCTGCCCACACCCCACCCCATCCCATCCCACCCGACACCCAGGGCTCCAGCAGCTCCCCCCACTCCCCACTGCCACAGGGGTCTCTCCACGGCTCTGTCCGTGTACAAGACCCCAAAGCACCCACTCGCCCACCCCGGCCGAGCTCTTTTCAGTGGTGCCCAGTGACAGGACAAGGGGCAATGGGCACAAACTGAGGCACAGGAAGTTCCGTCTGAACATGAGGAAGAACTTCTTCCCTCTGAGGGTGACGGAGCCCTGGCCCAGGCTGCCCAGAGGGGCTGTGGAGTCTCCTTCTCTGGAGATATTCCAGCCCCGCCTGGACGCGGTGCTGTGCCCCCTGCTCTGGGTGACCCTGCTTGGGCAGGGGGTTGGGTGGGGGATCCCCAGGGGTCCTTTGCAACCCCCACCGTTCTGTGATTCTGTGACCCCCACCGTCTCCCTGCTCTGGCTCAGCCCCCCCACCCCGCTCCGCTGCGCCAGGACGAGCCCCCTCCCCGCTCCCAAACTTTCCATCCCCGCTGCAGTCTCAGGGAGAACGGGCACCCCAAAACCTCCCAGTTCTGGGATCCGCAGAGGAGCACGCAGCCGGCATCGCTCCGGCCGGCCCCGGCAGCTCCCGGCACCACCGCGAAGCAGAGCAGCGACCGTGGAGAGCCAGGGACCCCCCCACCTCCCCGGGGTGCCCCCCTTGCGCAGGGATTTTGGGCTGGCTGCCCCGGGAAGGGAAGGGGGACCCCGGGGCACAGCCCACCCAGCCATCCGGCGCAGGGCACCGGGACAGCATGCGGCCCCCCAGGAACCAGAGCCCACCGGCACCGGCGTCCTGCCCAAGCCCACACCGCAGCCCCTCGCGCGCAGCCAGGCCACACGAGCACCCCCAAACCCGCCTGTCGGGCACAGGGCGGTGGGAAGGGGTCCCCACGCCGCCGGCGGGCTCAGCCATGGGGAAGGCAGCGTCCCCAAAGCTCCAGCGTCCCCAGACCCCCAGCCCTGTCCCCACACCCCCAGTGTCCCCAGAACTCCAGCGTCCCCAGACCCCCAGCCCTGTCCCCAGACCCCCAGCATCCCCAAAGCTCCACTCCTGTCCTCAGCTCCCCAGCCCTGTCCCCAGACCCCCAGTGTCCCCAAAGCTCCAGCCCCATCCCCAGATCCCCAAAGCTCCAGCCCCGTCCCCAGACCCCCAGCCCCATCCCCCAGCATCCCCAGAGCCCCAGCCCCATCCCCAGACCCACAGCATCCACAACCCCACGGCACCAAACCCCCAGCCCCGTCCCTGGACCCCCAGGGTCCCCAAAGCTCCAGCCCCCATCCCCAGACCCCCATCCCCATCCCCAGTATCCCTGGACCCCCAGCCCCGTCCCCAGCATCCCTGGACCCCCAGCCCCGTCCCCAGCATCCCTGGACCCCCAGCCCCGTCCCCAGCATCCCTGGACCCCCAGCCCCGTCCCCAACCCCCTGTCCCCGTCCCCAGACCCCCAGTGTCCCCAAAGCTCCAGCCCCATCCCCAGACCCACAGCCCCATCCCCAGCATCCCTGGACCCCCAGCCCCGTCCCCAACCCCCTGTCCCCGTCCCCAGACCCCCAGTGTCCCCAAAGCTCCAGCCCCATCCCCAGCCCCCCAGCCCCATCCCCAGTATCCCTGGACCCCCAGCCCCGTCCCCAAACCCCCGTCCCCAGACCCCCAGTGTCCCCAAAGCTCCAGCCCCATCCCCGGACCCCCAGCCCCCCAGCATCCCCCGAAGCTCCACTCCTGTCCCCAGACCCCCAGCCCTGTCCCCAGGCCCCCGCCCCGTCCCCAGGCCCCCAGCCTTGCTCCTGGACCCCCATGGTCCCCAAACCCCCAGCACCGTCCCCGGACCCCCTGGGTCCCCAAAGTTCCAGCCCTGTCCCCGGACCCCCAGGGTCCCCAAACCCCCAGCCCCGTCCCCGGACCCCCAGGGTCCCCAAAGCTCCAGCCCTGTCCCCGGACCCCCAGGGTCCCCAAACCCCCAGCACCGTCCCCGGACCCCCTGGGTCCCCAAAGTTCCAGCCCTGTCCCCGGACCCCCAGGGTCCCCAAACCCCCAGCCCCGTCCCCGGACCCCCAGGGTCCCCAAACCCCCAGCCCTGTCCCCGGACCCCCAGGGTCCCCAAACCCCCAGCCCCGTCCCCGGACCCCCAGGGTCCCCAAAGCTCCAGCCCTGTCCCCAGACCCCCAGCCCCATCCCCAGGCCCCCAGCGAGGCCCCAGGGCCGGTCTCACCCCGCAGCCAGCGCTGGGACCCGCAGCCAGCGCCGAGGCCTCGAGTGAAAACTGAGGGGGGGAGCGGGGGGAACCCCCCCGGATTTGGGTACCGGGGGCGGTGCGAGGGGCCCGGGGGCTCCCAGCCCGGTGCCGGGCCCTGCCGGTGGCAGCCGCCGCGCGGACCGGGCACCAGGCGAACCCCCCCCGGGGCCGGTAGAAAAGGCACCGGGAGGGGACACGGGGACCTGGCCGCGGGGACATCGCCCGACCGACCCCCCCCCCCCCCCCCCCCCCCCGGGGGGCACCGGAAAGCGCGGGGAAGGCCGGAGCCCGGTGCTCCGGGCGGGGAGCCGGGGGGGTCCCGGGCCCCGGCGGAGCCCTTACCATCTTCACGATGCCGCGCTGGACGGCGAGGGGGGGCGCGGAGCCGCCCTGCCCGGGAGAGGCCGCGGAGGCCATGGCGGGGCGGGGGCGGCGGACGGAGCGGACGGGGCCCGGTGCGAGCGCGGAAGAGAGCCGAGGGGGCGGGGCGACGAGATGGAGGGGGCGGGGCCTCCTCCCGGCTAACGGCCAACGGGAAGCCGGCCCCGCCGCCCGCCCCGCCCCGCCCCGCCGCTCCCCGGCCAATAGCGGCCGCGCGGCGCCGCAGCGCCCGGTCCGAGAGGCCGCCGCGGGGAGGGGCTGACGTCGCGGGGTGGGGCGGGACTTCCGGGGCACGCGGCGCCAGGGACACGTCGGCAAAGGGCCGCCCGGGCTTACCCGCGTGGCCTCCCGCCGCGCCGGGGGGGCGGGGCCTGCAGGGGGCGGGGCCTGGAGGGGACACGCCCCCTCGCGTCACCACCCGCGCCCGCCTGCAGCGCCGAGCACCGGGACACCGGGGGGGGCGGGGCCTCTCCGCGCTGGCTCCGCCCTCCCCGGCCGCCGCTGGCGTCTTCTACCCGGCCAGGGCACATTGTGCAGCCGTCGTGTTAACGGTGATTGACCGAGCTCCGGCGTGGCGGGGCTGGCAGGGCCCTCTGTGGGTCACCCAGCCCAACCCCCTGCCCAAGCAGGGTCACCCAGAGCAGGGGGCACAGCACCGCGGCCAGGGGGGCTGGAATATCTCCAGAGAAGGAGACTCCACAGCCCCTCTGGGCAGCCTGGGCCAGGGCTCCGTCACCCTCAGAGGGAAGAAGTTCTTCCTCGGGTTCAGACGGAACTTCCTGTGCCTCAGTTTGTGCCCGTTGCCCCCTGTCCTGTCGCTGGGCACCACTGAAAAGAGCTTGGCCCCATCCTCCTGACCCCCACCCTGCAGATATTTATAAGGTCCCCTCGCAGCCTTCTCTTCTTCAGGCTGAACAAGCCCAGTTCCCTCAACGTCTCCTCCGTTCAAGATGCAAGGCCCCATGGTCAGAGTGAGCAGCAGCGACATTAAAGGTCCGGCAAGGGTTGACGACAGGGTGGTTAACCAGGGAGAAGGATTAAACCACGATTCGTACCGTCCTTGTGGAGCCTCCCTTTCCTTTTTGCGTTTTTCCAGACCTTCCCGAGGCTTGGCCATGGTGTCCCTAACTACTCCGGTGTGATCAGCATAGACACGAGGTTCCTCCCGTGGGGCGGCACACAGCCCTCCCTGCTGCACCAACGTCAAATCCAGGCCCTAATAAGTCTCAGTTCGTGACAACAAAGCGGGGAGCTCCAAGGGTGGTATTCGTACGGACAACTTTTGAGTCTTCCATACGGGCTGAAGTCCACCAAAAAGGTTGGTGACCAGCCCCTGATCTCACAACAATAAACTTACATCCAAATAAGAGCAATGTGACCCAAATACGGACTGCTGGTGGGGGCCCTGGGGGAGTCCACATCTGGAAGGAGGCCAATTCCCTTGCACTTGCGTCTTGGGGCGCGGTAGAGTGGTCTGGACTCCTTCCCTTTCCGTCCCTTACAGGGCCACCCTGTGAGGGACCGGTTCCACAGCCCACCTCACACGCGTCTCTGCCTCCCTCGCCTACTCCGGTGCCCGGAGCAGCGAGGTTGGTCATCTTCTCGGCAGCAGCCGCAGTCTTCAGGAATGGGTTTTCCAGACCTCCTGGGGCCTGAGCAGGTCCACACGCTTTTTTCAGCAGGGCCCTGAGGACAATAAACGAAACCTGGGAAAATGGAGCTCTAGGTTTGTTGGATCCACCCCTGCCCTTCTTGGGTTCCTCTCGAATAGGAGGTGTGATACCAGTTCCCCAGTGAACGCTCCCACCCTTGACCTTACCTCAGTTCGTCCCTGCTCCCCTGTGGTTGTTCCCACCAGCAGTCTCCTTTAAGTAGTCTTAATACTCCGCTCGGCGTGCTTCCACGCGGACCTGGCAGCACACTGGTTTGTTGTTTTATTCCAGTCTGTCTCATACATCTCCCAGTTTCGGTATCAACAATTCCCGACCACAAATCAATCCATAGATCTCTATTTCTGTTCGCTGGATTCTAGCAGGTACAGGGTGTTTTCTCCATTTCATACAATAAAAGTGTCGTTTACACGAGACACAACACCATTTTCTGTTACACTCTACGCATTTACAAACCACCCAACCCGAATGTCCAGAAGTGGGGTGTTTTATACAAGGTATCCTCCAAATGTTTCTATTTTGGGCGTTTCAGGTATTTCTGTTTCTACTTCACAACACAGAGGGAAGACTTGAGACGTTCCTGGTAACTTACACAGCCCAGCCCCTCCTGTTTGATCAGGTGTTTTCCCTTTACTCCAGGGTGCAAAGCGTACTTCCCGTAAAGTACCTTGGAGGGGGTGTTTGAAACCACTGGTGTAGATTGTTTCTCACTTTCCTTCTGGGATGGGTCATTCGCTGGTGCCGGTCTCTTTCATCCTTATCCGAAGGTCTCCCGGTTCAGATGCTACAATCCATTTGGGGGGAGTGGATTCCACCAGCCCCTTGGCTCGAGATGCACGAGTCCAACCCCGCTCAGCCGTAGAATTGCCGCATCTGTGGTGAGAAGAACAACAAAAGGCCCTTCCCAACGAGGGGTTAATGAGGATTCTCTCCATGTTTTTATCAAGACTTGATCTCCCGGCTGAATTTTATGTACAGATGTATCCAAGGGAGGTCATTGTACCACCAGCCCTTTCTTTCTCAATTCTGGTCTTCCTTTTATTAATTCAATTATATATTCCCTTAGAAGGGTATCTTCTACCTTTGGATCCTCTATTGGGTTTCCGAAATCATATGGCATTCCATACATCATCTCAGATGACGAGATCCCTGTGTCAGTGCGTGGCTGGGTTCGGATATACAGTAAAGCCAATGGTAAACACTTTACCCAATTCATTTTGGTTTCAATCATTAATTTAGTTAAATGCTTCTTTATTTCCCCATTCATTCGTTCGATTTCACCAGAGCTTTGTGGATGCCAAGGGGTATGATATTCCCACTTAGTTCTAAAAAGCTCCGGATCCGCTAGGGTAAATCCCCCAGGTCCCCGTCAATCCTCCTCAACGTGGGCCTGTATTTTTTTTTTCCTCCTGCTCTGCCTTTCTGGACACCCATGTTTTTTAACGTCCCCTCTGCCTACAACACGCACATTGGTTCCTTTCCAAGGGCCTCTCAGGTCCTTCACCTCTGAATCTTTCACTGTTTTGTAACACAGCTGCTACCATCTGCTTCTTTTGCTTTTTCATAACGCTGCTAACAACATCTGCTTATCTTTCTTTGGATCCTCCTCCTCCTCCCTGTTCCTAAACACTCTCCACGCCTCATCTAGTAAACTTTCCAAATTCCTGCCGCTCTCCGTTTCTGCATCACTTGCTGACTGCCCAATGAGCAATGTTCTGGCAGGTCAGATCCATGGTCCCTCCAGGATCTTTCATTTTATCCAACTTAGTACATCTCTGCCCTATACTACACGCTGAGCAACATCCTGGCAACTTCCTTGTTCTTCTTTCTTATTTTATACAAAATACAGCCCAAAGGGCTTTTTTTTTTTCGTATCTCTCTGCTCTGTGAAATCTCCATTATTTACCTCTGTCCCTCAATCAACGTACGACAAACCAACTTTGCACTTAAACAAATCCTTTTAACACCGACAGCTCCAACTCTTAACCAAACTTCTATACTTTAAGCACTGAGAAATAGTTACCGGCTGCATACGAAACCTTATCCCACTTCTTTTTCCTTCTCAAAAATAACATCAATTGCAACAAAGTATTATAATTCAGGATTCCATTAGGAGGCTAATTTCTTTAATATCTAATTTATACCAAAGCCATCACTGATTACAATACTAAAGTAAGGTCCTTTTGTTCACACTCCTGCCTGGTGGTCCTCCTATATCCTTCCAGTGAGCCAAAATACAGCCTAAAAGGCTCTTTTCCACTGTCTCTCCGCTTTGTTTACCTCTCATTACTCGTTTAATGTTTTGCTCTCCTGGTGTATCCGGCAGGAACTTTCCCTGCCCTCCTCCCTTGCCAGTTAAGGAATTCAGTCTGATTAAACCGACAGCACTAATGCCTTATCCGAGGCAGAAGGTGCAGAAGTGTACTCGCCCCGCAGCAAATACACCTCAATTCAAGACAATTATTGACCTAAAACCCCTGTCTTCCGTTTGACAAAATAATGTACTTCTAGCACTTTGAACACTGAGTGTGAACAGACAGGCAACAGCAGTGACAAAGTGGCCAGGAGCTAGCACGAGCTCCACGTTGAGGGATCACAGGGCTACTCTGCCCTACGTCCCTTCCCACGTAACAACAAGAACTCTGTAGCTGTACTTTTATTGCCCGAATTTCACCGATTTTTAATATTTCCTTGATTTCCTCAAATCGCTTGTCTGAGTCCGCCTGAGCAATCAGCCCTGTCCCAGTCAGACCAATTTCCACATTATGCACACTGACAATCGTCCCTAAATCGTACCCAAACGTTTTTCTCACAAGCAAAACACTTAAAAACCGAGTTACACGAAACATCCCCATGTTCAGAACACCAGGGGTCAATACTTGCCTCAAGTCACCCTGTCCCACCGCCTGCCACACGCTTCCTTAGTCTCCGGCCGCTCTCCTCGAGAGACCACGGAGCTGCGGATCAGAACCCTGCTCTCACCGTGCAGCCAGGCTGCCTCTCGCTCGCCCAGTCGCTCACCCAGCATTTTTAACACACAATAACGGCACAATAACACAGAATCACAGAATAGTAGGGGTTGGAAGGGCCCTCTGTGGGTCATCTAGTCCAACCCCCCTGCCGAAGCAGGGTCACCCACAGCAGGCTGCACAGGACCTTGTCCAGGCGGGTCTTGAATATCTCCAGAGAAGGAGACTCCACAGCCTCCCTGGGCAGCCTGGGCCAGGGCTCCGTCACCCTCAGAGGGAAGAAGTTCTTCCTCACGTTCAGACGGAACTTCCTGTGCCTCAGTTTGTGCCCGTTGCCCCTTGTCCTGTCACTGGGCACCACTGAAAAGAGCTTGGCCCCATCCTCCTGACCCCCACCCTGCAGATATTTGTAAGCATTTCTAAGGTCCCCTCGCAGCCTTCTCTTCTCCAGGCTGAACAAGCCCAGTTCCCTCAGCCTCTCCTCGTAGGGGAGATGCTCCAGTCCCCTCATCATCCTTGTAGCCCTGCGCTGGACTCTCTCCAGCAGCTCCTCATCTCTCTTGAACTGGGGAGCCCAGCACTGGACACAGTACTCTAGATGAGGCCTCACTAGGGCAGTGTAGAGCGGAAGGAGAACCTCCCACACACGGACCTTCTGGGGCCAGCCCAGCGCTTCATACAAACATCAAGGCCCCGTTTTTAGGTGCTACTACAGTGTTAGATGGTGTGATCCTTCACACAACCCACGGCACCGAACTGTCACAGCCTGTGACAATAACCATGGCAACACCAGATGTAACTCCTGCTTCTGCTTCTTCTTCTCTTTCAAAGGGAATAAAGGAGTTCCAGTATCCGATCCCATCCGCACACTTGCGTATTCCCTTTCCTCAGGACTGGCTGGTGGTCTCTTACCATTGACCCATATGCTTAATTGCTGGCACACCCAGTCCTCAAATGACCCAAAAATGGGCCAAAGTACATGGGGGTTTCACAGAATCGCAGCACGGTCGGGGTTGGCAGGGACCTCTGTGGGTCCAACCCTCCTGCCGAAGCAGGGTCACCTACAGTAGTACATGGGGGTTTGTGAGAGGCTTCCGTCTCCAGACCTCAACACAATCATGGATCATCTTTTCTTTAGACTTTTCCTTCCTCCTCGGCGAGCTGGCCCAATACCTCATCACCTTTTCTTTAGACTTATTTTTCTTCCTCGGCGAGCTATCCCAACACCTCATCACCAGCTCTAGAGGGCTTCCTGGGGGTATTCCTCCTCCTCCCCACGGGTCCAGGGGGCTTGCTTTTCCCCTGTCCCATCTTCCAAGGTGCCTTTATTCACACACACACGCTCCCCTCATTCGTGGCCCACGCCCTCACGGGCAATGGGACCCGCACTACACGAGGGTCCACACTCGCTTTGCCCGGGGACTGCTAAGCCCGGTGGACGTCTCGGTACTCATGCGGCCGGGGGTCTTTGTTCGGCTCTTGGTGCACAAAAATTACGGGGTCCTGCAGGTTCTTCTGCTCAATTATCATAATTTGGAAGGTTCTTGGGTCCAGGATTTGGTAATGGCTCCCTCCAGCACAGGGCTATCGTGGATAGGGCACCCCCTGCCCCACAGGGGTCCGCGCCAAGGGCCTGGATCGAGTCACGGCACCAAGTTGGTATAGACGCTCGCCCCCCGCGGCGAATTCAAATGGAGGAGCCAATTGTTAATTAATCACTTGTGAATTTATTAGCAAGCGATAAAAGAGCCAGACAGCGCTGGGCAGCCGGGCAGTCAGCGCTCCGCCAACGCTCCGCGCCGACAGCGGACGCAGCCCCCCCTTTCCTAGAGTTCCTGTTTCCCGCGGACGTGGCTGCGGGTGTTCTCTGCGTGGTGTCTGCACTTGCGGGACCAGTTGCCAGGTGGTCGTTGTCTGCCTCTCGGTGGTCGTGGGGATGAAGGCCGAAGTCTTCCTCAGGCGCCCTGCTGTCTGCTCCTTCATCCCCCAAGCCGCTGCTTTGCTCAGCAGCAGAGGGGCCATTCCCTTGCTTCTCAGCAGATGGTTGTTCACCCCTCGGGACGTCCGCGGCTCCAGCTCAAGTCGCAAAGAAACTCCAGCAGCCCCACGCGATGTCATGGACCAAGTTAACCCGTTCACCCCAGGGCTGCTCCTCTTTCTCCACCAGCCAGTTTGAGAACAAATTTTATATGTATATATTGATTACACCCTCGCTTTGCCAGGAGGATTCATTTCTCTCTGCGCGCGGCCTCTCTCCGCACTCCTCCCCCCGGTTCCCGAACACGCTTCGGTGGCGTGGGTGGCTTTTTGGCAGCTGTCGCACCAGACGGCGCCCCGGCAGTTGCGCCTGGTGTGCCCCGCTTGCCCGCACCGGTAGCAGCGGCCGCGGGACGGCTGCCTCGCCCGCCCAGCGCCGGTTTGCTGCACCGCAGCCGCCAGCGGCCGGATGACTTCTCGGAGCGCGCCCTGCACGGTGGCAGCGACCGCCGCTCGCTGCTTCCGCGCGGCCGCTCTCTCCGCTGTGGCCAGCATCTCCTCGACCCCCGCTCCCATCGGCAGGCGGCCGAGAATTTGCTTCGTGGTTGGGTTGGCGTTGTCGAAAGCCAACGCGCGGAACATCTGCTGCTTGCTCTCCTCGTTCCAGTCCAGGTGGCTCATCACCGCGTCCCGCAGCCGGTCGATGAAGCTGCCGTAGCCCTCGGCGGCTCCCTGCACCACGGCTGCGAAGGCCGGCGCAGCCGAGCCAGGCAGCGCGAGGAACGCGTCCAGGGCGAGGCGAGCCGACAGCTGGAGCAGGCTGGCGGGGAAGGCCGCCTGCGCGTCCGGGTCGGCGTAGGCTCCCTGCCCGGTGAGCATCTCGGCGGTCATTCCGTAGTAAGGGTCCCGCTGGTCCGGGTGCCGCATCGCCTCCTCCGTCGCCCGCTGCGTCCACACCAACTCCCACAGCAAGAACTGGGTGGGGGTCAGCAACAACTGCATCAAACTCCGGCGGTCGTACGGGCACATCAAGTCGGCGGAATAAATCCAGGTGACGATCTGTCGGGCGGCCTCAGATTTCACCCCGTATTGCGATATGGCGTGATGGGCCCGCAGCACAGTTTTCCAGCCACACGGTCCCCGCTTGCCGTGACCGTCAGTCTGCGCCGCGGGACCGGCCGGTGTCGGGGGGCTTCCCACGCCGGCAGCAGCACCCCACTGCCCGTCCAGGATGGCGTCCCTTACGGCCCCGCTCCAGCGGCCGGCTCTGACCGAGGCCGGGGGCCCGATCAGACATTTTGGGGAGGGGGCGTCCCCTTCTCGCTGCGGGGGGCTGGCGGTGACTGCCATGCGCCGCAGCCGTGAGTCCAGCTCTTGCAGGTGCCGCAGGACCGACTGCAAAAGGTCGCACATCCCCTTCTCCTGCGCCCCGTCCCGCCCGCCGTCGGGAGGAGTCGGGGGTGGGGACGCCTCGCTGGGGGGGGGGCAATGGGGGACGGAGATGAGGGGCCGGTGCTGGGGGCCGCGCCTCGTCCCCTGCCCCCCCCGAGGGCGGTTCTGGCCGCCCCTCCCCCCTCGCTGGGGGTCGCAGCGCTTCCACCCGCGGCTCGTTTCTCCGCTCGGTCTCTCCGGCGGCAGCTTCCTCGTTCTCGCTGGGCGGTGGCGGGTCTGGCGGGGCTCCCGCCCTTCTGACGGCGCCTGAACCGCCCTCCGCGCTCGCCCGGGTCTCGGCGACCGACTCACGGATGGTCCCGGTCACCCCTTCCGCGGCGGGCAGACCGAGAAACGGCGCTGACGCCCCGGGCTTCGGCGCTTGGTCCTTCCCGGCCTCGGGAGCCGGCGCTCGAGCTGCCGCACGCGCTGCTTCCCCTTCCGCTTCCAGAGCCTTCAAAGCCTCCAGCACCGCTCGCCAGGGCTCCCGCACAGCCGCGATCTCCTCTTCCTCCTCTTCCTCCCCCGATATCGTCTTCAGCCACATCGTCTCTCCCAGCTCCCGCCACGCCGAGACAGAAAACAGTGACCGGGCGTCTGCCAGGTGGCCCCAGCGCCGCCCCAGCTCAATCAGCTGCTCCAGTTGTTTGCCCGTTGTCCCCGTCCCTCTCCCGGAGAGGACACGGCCGAGCGACGTCGCCGCGGCCTCCACTTCCATGCCCGCGGACCCCTGCTTTCCCCGGGGGGCGGCCGCGCGGGCCTGCCCTGCCCCCGCGCCGCGGCGGCACCGCTCCCGGCCCTGGCTTTCCCCCTCCCCTCCCCCCGCTGCTTCCCGCAGGCGCGGGGATTCCCACGGGGATTCCGCCGTCCCCTGCTGCCGGGGGCTTGGGGGGGCCGGACCCGGCAGCAACGCCGGGACCTCAGCGCGAGCGCGGGCGTTCTCCGGTCCCGCCCGCAGAGCAGGGGTTGGGCAGGCAGAGCAACGGCAGCCTCTGATTGGCCAGCTGCCCTTACCCATATGTGGGCGGGATCGCTGTAACTCGCCGCGATTGGCGCAGAGCGCCCTCTCCAGGCGGAAGCGGCGGCGGGGCGGGAAGCGGCGGCGGGGCGGTCCCCCCGCGCCAGCGCTCCGTGTTCCCGCGTCGCCTCCTCAGCAGCGTTCCGCGTTCGCCGCGTTCCCGGCCGAGCTCTGGGCCGAGGCCCGGGCTGCGCAGCGGCACCGAACGGCGCCCCCGCTCGTCCGGCCGGGGCACAGCACTGGGCACGCGCAGAGCACACGCGTGGGGCACACACACCCTGCACACACACACGGCACACACACGGCACACGTTGCATGCACACACACGGCACACACGCGTGGCACACACATGTGGCACACACACACGCCATGGGAGATGTGGGGGGTCCGGAGCTGCCAGGGCGAGCCCACCCCGGCCACTGTGTGTGGCTCTGCGTGTGCCGGTGCCCGTGCCCCCACGCGTGCCACCGTGTGCTACCATGTGTGCTGCTGCATGTGTCACCGTGTGCCACCATGTGCCACCACATGTGTCATCATGTGCCACTGTGTGCCACCATGCATGCCCCCGCCACAGCCAGCCCATGTCAAGGCATGCCAGCCCATGTCATGCCATGTCTTCCCATGTAATGGCGTGCCAGCCCATGGCGTGGCATGGCAGTCCATGTCATGACATGGCAGCCCATGTCACAGCGTGTCAGTCCATGTTGTGGCATGATAGCCCATGTCGCGGTGTAGCAGCCCATGTCGTGGCGTGCCAGCCCATGTCATGCCATGTCTGCCCATGTCATGGCATGTCACAGAATCACAGAATCACGGAATCACAGAATAGAAGGGGTTGGAAGGGACCTCTGTGGGTCACCCAGCCCCACCCCCTGCCCAAGCAGGGTCACCCAGAGCAGGGGGCACAGCACCGCGGCCAGGCGGGGCTGGAATATCTCCAGAGAAGGAGACTCCCCAGCCTCCCTGGGCAGCCTGGGCCAGGGCTCCGTCACCCTCAGAGGGAAGAAGTTCTTCCTCGGGTTCAGCTGGAGCTTCCTCTGCTCCAGTTTGTGCCCGGTGCCCCTTGTCCTGGCGCTGGGCACCACTGCAAAGAGTCTGGCCCCGTCCTCCTGACCCCCACCCTGCAGATATTTAGAGGCATTTCGAAGGTCCCCTCGCAGCCTTCTCTTCTCCAGGCTGAACAAACCCAACTCCCTCAGCCTCTCCTCGCAGGAGAGATGCTCCAGTCCCCTCCTCATCCTCGCAGCCCTGCGCTGGACTCTCTCCAGTAGCTCCTCATCTTTCTGGAACTGGGGAGCCCAGCACTGGACCCAGCACTGCAGATGGGGCCTCCCCAGGGCAGAGCAGAGGGGCAGGAGAACCTCCCTTGCCCTGCTGCCCACACTCCTCCTCATGCACCCCAGGATCCCATCGGCCTTCTTGGCACCCAGGGCACGCTGCTGGCTCCTGGTCACCCTGTCGTCCCCCAGCACTCCCAGTCCCTCTCCGCAGAGCTGCTCTCCAGCAGCTCCGCCCCAGCCTGTGCTGGTGCCTGGGGTTGTTCCTCCCCAGGGGCAGGACCCTGCCCTTGCCCTGGTTGAACCTCATCAGGTTCCTCTCTGCCCAACTCTCCAGCCTGCCCAGGGCTCACTGGATGGTAGCCCAGCCTCCCGGTGTGTCCACCACTGCTCCCAGCCTTGCTGAGGGTGCACTCTGCTTTCATGAGCACCAGGTTGAGGGCTCACGGCCAAAGACCAGGGAATCATTTCTCCTGCCCCAAAACCCAGCAAAGCTGCTCCGTCGCGCTGATTTGTGGCGTTTCTTGGCCCGCTCCTCACCGTGCTGCTGTCCTGGCTCTCGGCTGCGTCCCACCGGGCTGTGCCCCGGGAGGCGGAGGGGAGCAGCGTGTGCTCCAGCACCAGCTCCAGCTCTGGTGAAGGCATCTTCAAGCCCCTAAATTGCCTCTTTCAGCCAGAATATTTTAATAGTCATCTTTTTGATGGAAAAGAAAGTTAAGATGTAGGTGGAAATGCTAAGATAAAGTAGGTTCTCTTGGTTGGCTGACTCATCTGGGCTTTTAAGCTTCACATGTGTTTTCTGGAGGAGAAAAGAATGGATTATTTCCAGCCATCCCCGGAGTTCGGTGGGGAACAGGGTCACCTGCGGCGGGAAGAAAGCCCAGAATGACACGAAACAGCCTCAGACATGAGGAAAGGGGCTGTGAAGAGGAGGGGAAGGCTCCTCTCCATGCTGGGGGCATCGCCCTGGGGTAACCAAATGAACCCAGACCCGCGGCAGGGCCCACCTTTGGTACCGCGGTGGGATTTGAGGACCCGTCCATCGCTGCAGGGTCTCCCACTGTCACCAGCGCTCAGCCTGGGTGGAAACCAGGGAAACCTTCCCAGGGAAGGGTCTGCCCTCGTCACTCCTGCTCGGCCACCCCGACACTGCCGCGGGCTGTGTGAGACCCCTGCACCGCACGGATGCCCCGGCCACGGTGCTGTCGCGGTGGTAGCCGGGAAGGAAGCTGCTTGCTGAACGATGGACAAACCCGCGGGCACGAGCAATGGCCGTGTGCTGGTCACCAGTGGTGTCCCCAGGGCTCGGTTTTGGGGCCGGTCTTGTTTAACATCA